>NC_043703.1:7397814-7431965 GCF_006229205.1 Suricata suricatta | reverse complement strand
TTTTTTTTTTATCAAGATAACATATGGGCATACTTTTTAATAAGGTGAAAGGTATTGCAATCCATGTAATTATGATCATTGGAAATAAAAAGCAGCGTGCTGTGACCTCCCTCTTTCCTAAGACTTGCACGGTCACCATGCTGACAGCTATAAAGTCATTTGGGAACTTGTGGCATAGTCAGACGAGGCTCTTCCAAATGTACACATGGTGTGAGGCCTGCAATTGGTGTTCAGAGAACAAGGTGGCCAGAGTGGTTTTGCTCTTGAGCACGAAAGGTGTCTTTAATTCCACTCCCTACTCCTTGCTCCCAAAAGCGCTGACCCTCTCCAAATTTCATCAGAAAGGACTCTTCTGGCTTCTGTGGAGGTATAAACATCTGCCTGCCCAGAGTGGCCATCATGACCCAATAGTCCCTAATAAAGACTTCTGGCAAGCTGCCTCTTTTACTGTCACTTTCAGACTCCTTTTTGCTTACTCATCCGGTGGCCTCTTTATGAGTCGTGGACCTTGTCTTCTTTCCCTTGCTACCTCATTAGTCACTTCACCTGTGTATGCTCTCTGCCTAGATTGTAGGTTACATTAGAGATATCCTTTTTATAAATATGGAAGTCAGATTGATTTGCATTTTATTTGCAGTTTAGATGATATTTTCAAGAACACAGGGGTCAAGAAATACTATTGTGGCACATTGCAGTTGAAAATTGGCCTTATAATTTTATTTTAAAATCTGTATTTATTTATTTTTGAGAGAGGGAGGGAGTGTGAGGCAGAGAAGGAGAGAGAATCCAAAGGGGGTCCATGCCATCCATGCAGAGCCTGACACGGGGCTCAAACTTACAAACCATGAGATCGTGACCTGAGCCAACATTGAGACTCAGATGCTTAACTGACTGAGTGGACCCCCCAGGAGCCTCCTGCCTTATAATTTTCAGCATGAGGATCATAATTCCCACCTCACGTGATTGCTGGGAAGATTTAGAGACAAGAAACTACAAAGCTCCTTAAACTCCTAAAGTTTGAGAATGAATGGAGATTTGTTTCATGCCCAAGATCTCTAATAATAATAGTTTTGCCAGACAAAATTGCATAAACATTTAAGAGCAACTTCCATCTCAGAAAAGGTGTGAGAAATTTGTGGTTTTCCCTTTTAATTTCGCTGATGTTTTCACACAGAAGTACAATTACAACTTGATATAATTTTGTTGTCTATATTTTAATTATCTAAGCTAAATGGAATGCATTCAAGTTTTAATTCTGTTTGCAGAATCAATATTCAATCACAACGTTCATTGCCGTCTTGAATAAGCTTTTGAACAAATGAAGGGAAATGATGTCTAAATAACTTGGTAATATTTTAAAGCTTTCAGAGAATTAATGATATTTAAGGGTATCTCACTGTTTATTTCATACTCAATTATACTTAAAGCTGGAACAGGAAGAACAGAATTCTATTATATTAAACAAAAGAAAGAGAAAATACTTCCTAAGCCATCAAATATCCACAATTTATTAAAGAAAATATTTAAAAATGTTAAACTTGGCATTCTCCACAAAAGGCTGAGATGTTTCAACATTAATATCTGGGAGCTATCTGAAATTAACTCCTTTATTATGACAACTTAAACTAATTAGAGCAGATTGCAAAGTTTTATTTCTTTTTTCTTTTTTTCCCTCTCGCAACCGCATAATGATCGAATTTGGGCACACAAAGATAGCAGTGAATTTAATGCCCGTTGAAGATGTTCAGGAGTAACATAATTACAAAATCAGTTCATCATATATTGAAACACAGGTGTGTATATCATGGTGTGTGGCTGTCAAAGGAACAGTAGCAGGAGTAGAAAAGTAGTTTAAAATTAACTTGAAAACATGTAGATGACAGAGCAGAGTGTTTAAGGGAAAAAGCAGATAGGCGGTGATGGATGAGTTCTGTCTGTTTCTCTTTGTTTTTCCATTTGCTAATGGTCCTGTCCTCATATATTTGCAGAGTACACAAATCAAGGTAATCAGAGACATCAAATCCTTCAGTGTCCTGGTTTGGAATTTCATATTTTGGTCAGATGTTTCTCTTGGAACTCCAGTGAGAGAGAGAATGAGGACCACGAGAAGAAGTCACGGTTTCTAGGGTGAGGGGCAGAGGGAGGCTTGGTGGCTCTGCTTGGCCCGGGGGTTTACGCCCTGGGTGGACAGGACCTTACACATACTATGGGACAGTTTGGGCCTTGTGCATGGGGGATGTATCCATTTCTAAACAGCTGCATTTGTGTTGGCGCACTGCTCAATCAATTCGATACACTATCCAGTTGAGTAGAGAGTGCAGAATTTTCTCCAGAGGGAAAATAACATTTTCAAATGGTTCTCTGGTTTTAATATTTTAAAAAAGGTTATCAGTGGATTAAGTCGTCCATGCTACCGAAACACAGTGGGTGCAGCACTGCTCTTTGGCCTAATATGCTACCAGGTTTTCCATAGAAATCGTTTTGAAGTTTCCCTGTAGACGCTGATTTAAATATCATTAACAGGGGTGCCTGGGTGGCTCAGTTGGTTGAGTGTCCGACTTCAGCTCAGGTCACCATCTCTTGCAGTTTGTGGGTTGGAGCCCCGCATCCAGGTCTGTGCTGACAGCTCAGAGCCTGAAGCCTGGTTCAGATTCTGTGTGTGTGTGTGTGTGTGTGCGCCTGTTTCTCTCTCTCTGTCTCTCCCCTCCTCATGCTCTGTCTCTCTCACTCTCTCTCTCTCAAAAATAAATAAACATTAAAAACATTTTAGCTGTTTAAATGCCATTAACAAAGGCTAGCAATGTGAGGTTTAGAATCTTAATCAGGTACAACACAGATTAATCCAATTCAATGAGTTTAAATCACCTATGTTTTGAATCACTAATGAGTGAAACCATTTCCAAAGTATTTAGGAGATGTTTAATAAAACTAAAAGATATTTATGGTTACTTCAACAAAATTATATAAGATATGTGACTGGGTTCCTGGTAATTGCATGCAGCCACACAGAGATCTTATCGGAAGATTAAACCAGCTGTTTGAAGAATGTACACAACCCAAAGTTTCCAGCTCCATCCAAGACATTGAAAACCTTAAATGTAATTTCCTAATGTCTTTCTGCAAATTATGCTCTGTATTTGAATGTTATAGCACATTTCACTTTAGATGCTCAGTTTTTATTTAAAAATTTTTTTTTAATGTTTTATTTATTTTTGAGACAGAGAGATTCAGAGCATGAGCGGGAGGGGCAGAGAGAGAGGGAGGCACAGATTCCGAAGCAGGATCTAGGCTCTGAGCCTTCAGCACAGAGCCCAACGCGGGGCTCGAATCCAGGAACATGAAATCATGACCTGAGCTGAAGTAGGACGCTTAACCGACTGAGCCGCCCAGGGGCCCCAAGATGCTCCGTTTTTATGAGAAGTACTTGGTCTGTATTTAGAATTCATTAAATTTACTATCAGAAAAGTAGATTCATCTACCCCAGTTATTCCAAATGTATAAGAGTTTTCAAATAACCCAACTAGGCATTAATTTCAAATTTAAATTTTTTATTAGAGTTAAATAAAATTTAAAATTCAGGTGATCATTTATACTAGCCACAATTCCAACTCTCAGTGGTGTAGCTAGTAGTGACTATATTAGGCTATATTAATCTAGATTATCTCTTTCAAATATCTATTTTTAAATCCAGAAGGAGAAAGAGCGATGAGGTTTAGCCAACCTAAGTTTCTAAAATTAGTATTTTCAAAATAGTGTTTCAGGCTAAATACATCAAGACACACATGAACTTGGGTGTTATTAGTTGGTTAGCATCGTATGTGAAGCCTTATTGTTTAGTCTTCTGTTGATGAAGGGGGGTTGAAATTTACCTGAAGTTATTCATACCAATAGAATATGCACAAAATAAAGTCAAAAAACCATTTTTGTATTAATGCAAAAGTAAATCTCGGTAAAGTAAGAGGAGAAGCAATTCTAGCATGGAGGTGATATAAAAAGCCTAGTGTAGGTTTTAGAAATAGGTCAATATAAGCATAACCCATGAGAAATGATCTTATTGAGGATACATTAACTCCTCCTACAAAGACACTCTACCTTTTGTAGGGAGCCACCCAAATTCTTAGTCTTCCTCAGAGCATTTTTTTTAAACAATGGCTATTTGACTCACACTTAGACTGTCTGTCAAAGATCAAGAGGCATGACCCCATTTATGAATGTAGAAAGGAGTACCATCAAGTCAACATTTTATTGAGTGAGTTCTCTGGTCTCAGACATTGGCGCATCTACTTAGGACCCAAGAAAAAGCTGGGGACGTGGGGGAAGTTTTCCTCACAGGCCTCTCACATTCCTGGTGATTATGAACAGAGACACTGATTGCCCAGCTACAACCTTTTTGATGGTGTTGTAGAGACATAGCACTGGAAAGAAAGAGATGGTGTCTTCCTTTGAGCAGCAGACTGGCAAATCTACTTCCTATAATAAATTAATTGGGATTTTAAGCTCAGGGTTCTGCTCTCACACAACCCACCAGGTGTAAAGGTGTTGCTTGGGCCTCTTTGAATTACCCCTGGGAGTGGGAGCTCAGTGCAGTGCGGCAGAAATGCTGATGCTTGGCCCCTGTGATTGCTGTGAGGGACAGACTCTACTTTAGCTCTGACTCAGGAGTTTTCTGTCTTCTGTGCACCCACAAAAATGTGGTGACGTGAATTGTTGGCTTTAAACAGAATGAAATCTCTGACTCTTCCTGACTCCCAACAAAATTTACTTTGACACTAACTTTAAATAGTTTGCCCAAAGACTTTTTTATTTTGTGCAAATTTTTTTATTTTGTGTTTTATTCAACAGGACACAAGGTTTTAGATTAAAAATGAAACTACGTCAACTGAAATTGAAATAATATGTTCAAAATTAGGTCCTAATTTGAACTTTCTATTTGCATGTAAATTTTAAATATGTCAAAAAGTTAGTGTTTTAAGTACTTTTTTGTTTAATCATAAATATTTCAACAGTTCCATAGTATTTAGTCTGGTGAAGTAAGATATTCCAACATATATAAATACCCTATTAGAATGAGTTATACCACAATGAGATACCAGGTTTTGGAGTCTAGTTTATTGAAGAAGAAATGGAATGTCATTTTTGGTTTAAGACTATGCTACACAAAGTGTGAGCCATCTCATTTTCTAATCGGATTTTAAAAAGTATTTATCACCATAAAGTATCAAGGCAACCTGATATTTGGAAGAAAATAATGTGTAGTCAGCTGTGAAATTTTTTCTTTTATCAATTTATGATGAAAGTTCCAAGTTCTAAAAATAGTTCCTTTATGTACTCAAAATAATTTCTTTTCCACCTTTCAGTCATGGTAGATGCACTTAACATTAAGGTAAATAAAAAAAATGTATAAATAAAATGCTTTTATTCAACATTTGCTTTATACATTTCCTTTTCTTGAACCGGAGTAGAGGAAAAAATGTAAAGCATTAACTCATGGGAAAATTTTTGCCCACATCTTTTCTTTTACTCACCTATTAAACAAACGTTATTGAGTTCTTACAATGGACACAAATTGGAGCAACTACCCACCTCTCAGCCATTTCTCCACAGCCTCAAACAGTGCTACTTTTTCTTTTCCTCAGTGATGACTGATTGTTGCAAAGACACAATGACCCAAATTAGAACTATCATAAATATTCTTCTCCACAACACAGATACTGAATATGACTGGTACAACTCAGGGGTCTGATTTCACTGGGGCTTACGTTGTTTGGTTCTTCTTTAAATTATATGAGGCTCCCCAATACTCATCCACTAGAGTCCATAACCAGTTTTGTTCACGTTAGAATTTGTGTTTTCAGTTACTAAAAGGATTATGAAGTTCTAGGCAATGGGTATGAGTTAAAGAGCCACTAACATCAAGGATCCTGCAATTCAGCAGAGACAAGTAAATCATCAGTTGCAAAACTATGAGATAATTAATTACTAAGGGCAAGAGTAAATCTTGGGTTCCACGGGAGACATCTGATAGACTTTTATGCCAGGCCCTATTTAACAGGTTACAGGGGTGCAAGGGGAACTAAATTCTTCTACTTTTCTTCATTTCTCACATCATTAAGCATGATGAAATTGACCTCGAATGTTGTTCCGTTTTAAATTGCATGTCTAATCCTCTTCCCACTCTTGGATGCCTCTAACATCACAAAGTTATCTCGAGGGAGATGACATCCACTTAAGACTTCAGGTACGATAAAGAAGTGACTCAATTCTGTCAATCCCACTCCTGCTTTTATAAAAACAACAAAAATTAATACCCAGAAAAAAGGAAAAAATTATAGGTAACGACATCTTTTTAGAAATGTTTAAGACAAAATCAATAATGCTTTGTGATATAAAGAAGGAACTAGGTTGAGTAATTTAGAATAGAGTTTTGATGTGAACATGCTTAGGTATGAGTGCACAGGGACATAACAATTAGATGTTTATAAATACATGAAGATTCAAGGTGAGTATGGCAGCTAAAAATATAGAACACAACTCAAATAGTGTAAGCAACTTTCCATTGATGATGTGATTTTCCAAGCTGTGAGTGTGCTTAGTAAAAGATCCAAATAAAGCAAAATCGTCCTTCAGTTTACATGGTGCATTTGACCCTGGAACCATGTGTGGAGGGGGTGGGGGGCAGCCCCCTATGCAGCTGAAATTCCCATTTAACTGTTGACTCTCCAGAAATGTAACTACTAATAGCCTGCCATTGGCCAGAAGTCTTATCAATGATATAAACAGTTGATTAACACATGTTTTGTATTTCATACATATTATTTGCTTTATTTTTACAATAAACCAGAGAAAAGAAAACACTATTTAGAATACATAAGGAAGAAAACTTACATTCATAGTACTTTATTGTATTCATCGAAAAAAGCTCCTCATGTTAAGTGGACCCAAATGGTTCAAATCTGCATTGTTCAAGGGCCTCCTGTAGTCATATTCCTGCAAAGCAAAGTATTTATTAAGATAATTCAAAAAGGCTTTGGTTTCTCTGTGAAATAGTGTTAGATTCTAGGCCTGAATGACTTAAACAGACTTTTAGCCAACATAAATGTCTGATAGAACTTTAGAAATAGACAGGAAGGACACAGACAATTATATGTGCAGAACTGTCACGTGACTTATGGGCTATTTAGTTTTCCTCAACTACACCCAGGAAACCACAGCAGCCACCAAAATTCTTATGACAGATACAATTATCTCCACGAACGTCCACAGTGTTCTGCAGAGAACAGCCCCACCTCTACTGAGGACGGGGTCACAGAGAAGACAGTAAGTATATGCTGTGAGCTGTTATAAAAATAACCATACATTAGATCACAAGGAAAATTTCAGCAAGTTTCTCACATACTACATTATTAAGGGCCGTAGTTATTGACCACAACTCAATGAGATTTGAAAGTATCATGAAGTAATATTTAGAAATTAAAAAAAATCATGTCTATCCAATTGAGGAGATAAAGAAATGGAAACTTTAAAAATAATTTGATTCAAATCCCAGCACTATGCATATATATATATATATATATATATATATATATATATATGAGAGAGAGAGCTAGAACAATGCATAAAAGGGAGTTATATTAAGTAAATATAGAATATAAGACATTTCTAAATTACTGAAGAAATTTTTAGCTCAAGTAGCTAGAAAAAAATTAGAGACAATAAAATTTAAAACCAAGATCAAAGAAAGAATAAGTAACATAGTAGAAGTTAAAAAATCAATCACCAACAAATTCGAGTGGCTTAATACAATCTACAATGCCCACACAAAAGTCTTCTAAATTAGGATCTGCCCTAGTGCCTTATCACAGAGAGAGGAACAGGGAGGAAGAGCAAGGACAGGAGGAGAACACGACCAATCCAACTATCAAATCACGAGAATTCCACGTCTGCTTGCTCTAAGAGGGGTCAAATCACAGAGGGTCCCAGGAGGGGCATCTGCTTCTTCCCAGTCCAAGGATTCTTCCAGGCAGTAATGCCAGACCAGTAGCAAAGGTGACAGACTGGATGTGCAACTGCTGTTCTATCTGTATCGGCTTCCATGAAATCAGTGGAAGAAACAGTGTGTGACCATTCTGTGAATCCAATCCATTCACAGCTTCTTGAGCTCCTACATCATTTGTAAATGATGCCTATGACTTGGTTTGTTTTCTATAGTTAAAATAAAATAAAAAATAGAACCTTTTAGGTGTTTCCTCACATCCCTGCCATAAAGGGGCACAATATCTAAATACTGGTGGGATTGGGACTAATTTCCTCATTAGAGTGCCGTTTTCATGAATATAAGGTGTGGATTGTTACCAGAGTGCATACATTTCCATCATTTTTTTTTTTAGGATTGAGAAATAGGTCTTTTATATTATTATTATTATTATTATTATTATTATTATTATTATTCTCAAGTTAGATAACACACAGTGTAGTCTTGGCTTCCGGAAGAAGAATTCAGTGATTCATCTCTTACATAGGACACTCAGTTGCTCATCCCAACAAGTGTCCTCCTTAATGCCATCCTTTCTCGGCCTCAGCAAGTACTTGACATTGCTCAGAAGGCAAGGGAAATAAAAGCCAAAAATGAACTATTGGGACCTCATCAAGGTACAATGCTTAAGTAAATCATGTGTTTCCACCTTTAGAAAGAGCTTAGCTCTGCTAGGCTAAACCCCCACTGATTCTGCCTCTGCTCCATGTTGTGGCCTTAAGAATATAAACCATTCCTCAGCTCTGTTGAATTATTGGGATTTTGTTTTCACTACATACAGTATCAGAGACGTGTACACTCTGGTCAGTTTATGGGATTACCCATAACTAATTAATAGAATCATGAAACATAAATAGTAATACTGATGAGTGTCAACAAAGGTCATTTGGTAAGCAAATAAAATAACACTTTCCAGGTATGTACACATGTAAATAATAGAAGGACCCTCAAAACCCTTTTCCTGAAATGGTTTGGGAACTAGTCTTTAGCCTCAGGGAAGAGATTTCTTCAGCTACAATTTTAGTGTCTTAAATATTGCCAAGACAAAGTTTTGGTTGCTCAAAGACTCCCATGTGGTTTTTGTGATTAATACAAAATGAACAGACCTCACTTGCTTGATTTAGTGATAAATGCCAATAGGTTTTGTAGATACTTTAAAACATGAAATATTCAAGCCAGGATAAATCCTCCTGTATTGAGATTGGAAGGGTGGAACGGAATAAAAGCAATACTTGCACAGGCTCAGCCCAACCCTGTACAATGATGGCAGCGAGTAGAAAAGGGAGACATGATTATATATTAGTTAAACAGAATCCAAGTATGTTAGACAAGACAGGCCATTAACACAATTGATGCTTCCCCGTGAGTTTCAGGCTTTAAACCTGTTCTATCAATATTGACATACTCAAGAGGCAGGAACAGATTTAGATCCTATCAGATCTGAGACTCCTATAATTTCATATTGTTTCTAATTTAGAAGGGCTTCTTAGAGAAATGAATAAAAATTATAAATCCAAAATTAGGTAAGAGATTGAATTTTTAAATGGAGAAAAAAAGCTGGCAAACGTCAGAAACATAACAAAATCTAGAAGGAAACAAAGCAGACTATTTTGACTAATTAGCTGCTTGCCTTGGTACTATATGAGTTTTTTAAAATGTTTTTATTTATTTTTGAGAGAGAGAGAGAGAGAGAGAGAGAGAGAGAGAGAGAGAGAGAGAGACAGTGTGAGCAGGGGAGGGTCATAGAGAGAGGGAGATACAGAATCTGAAGCAGGCTCAAACCCACAAACCATGAGATCATGACCTAAGCCGAAGCTGTAAGCTTAACTGACTCAGCCCAGGTGCCTGATCCTTATCACTTAATCTTAAATGAATAATCATCACATCTGTTTTAAAGAAAGGCAATTTGCTGGTCTCTGAAGTAGAATCCGCTTATAACATGGTTGCCAGCCGTGGATGCCCTAAAGCCTGCCAATTATTTCCTTTTAACAGTATCATCTATGCCCTCAACAGAGTCCAACATGTATGGCTAAGCCCAAATTAGATAATCACAGAAAGTTAAAAAGCATGGATCACAAGATCTTACTATTAAAGAGATTCAGAGATCACAACTCTTCAACTCTAGGCGCTCCGATAAGCCTCTAAGGGCAAATGACACCAAGTGATTTTCATTTTGTCTTTTTATTATTTCCTAGAAGAATTGGGCAGACACAGCATACACACCTTATCTTTTTTACAGCTAATTTTTTGGAGTTGCTTTGATAAAACTGTCTCGTATTTAACTAGCACCCACTACGCCTGGAGAAAAGCTATACACAATATCTTCACACAGTGCAGGCTTTTTTCTATGTGTGAATTTTACATTATTTAGTAGAAAATATATGTGCTACTAAATCAATTTTTTATGTATGCTTTTGAAATACATAGTTTGTAACTAATGTACCTTTAAATGTATGCATTTTCCACAAGCTGAATTGGGAGAGTGATGGCTTTAATTTACTTCAAACCATCAATCATGGGTTTGGGAAACAGATTTTATATGAATTCGATGTTTAGTCAATATTCAACACTTCATGTATTTTTCACAACACAGAATAAACAAAATTACTTTTGAAAAGAGCCAATGGGCACTTGAACTCCATCATCTCCCTTCTTTTACTATCAGTTGTTTGCACACTTTTCCAAAATTTCATGGCAAGTTTGCTTTTATTTTATTTTATTTTTTTACTTAATAGTCATATGTTGTGGAGGGGCTAAGAACATGTTATATGGTCCTGCATAGAACTTTTGATTGTAGACTTTTTGACTTTTGATTGTAGATAATTTTATTATGTATAAAAGCAAATTAGATAATGAAAGAGAGTGAATAATGAAACTTTTGATTCTATATTTTAGACAATTTATCTAAGTTTATTTTTAGCTAAAATTATCTGGACAATTACATCTGTTCTATGGGTCTGTTTTATATTGTGAGATAAAATCTAAGAATAGTGTCCTTTATTTAAGCCCTTGTTAAAGAGCAGACCCTGAGCAGAAAAACTGGTGGTTTCTGATATTCCGAATGTTTCTGAAGCTACAAAGCATGTCTAAGATCAATGATGACTTTCTGTAGAAAGCAAAATCTAATGTCCATTTATAGCTTAAAGTACTTCACAAATATTTACTTTTAATCACCAAAGACAATATTTTCTAAAATTCATATTATTGGTGACTTTTCCCTCAGTTTTTTTCCTAGCAGATGAATCTGCCTTTCAAAGGGATTGTAACAATTCAATAAGAGGAACATAAGTTTACTTAGAATGCTTAAGACCATTCTTCCCTGAATGCATCTTTCTTTGCCATTTCCAGTCTATTTTTGTTACTTTCTAGATGGAAGTCAGAACAATTCAAGGGCACTTCATATCATCATTACTAGAGACAGGAGATATTGAAATTAATTTTGCTTCTCTCTGAGGAAGTAGCATGAATTTGACCAAAATCAAGGCATATTCCATAGAGCATTACATTTACATTATAGGTAAACCTCAAAATGACACATTTAGCTTTGGTTTGTTGATTGAGAACACATCTCTTGTTTGTTTTGAAAAGTTTTGTTCTCTAAAAAATTCTCTAATGGAAATCTGGAATTAGATTTCACTTCAGCAACATTGACGGCCTTGTCCCATATGGGTCAAATTATGTAAAATGTTGCCATTACTGAAAAAAATAATAATTATTTGCTTTTGAGGAGTTTTGTTCTTTAGTTTGAAGCCATTGTTTTCCTGTTGATGTTGGATGTCCAAGTTGGATGCTGATAGAATGATTGGCCTATTTGGCTTTAGAAAATGTGGTCAAGGAAATAAAACTATGACACTTGTCTAAATAAAGCAACTGTCAAGTCACATCACAAGCTCCTTCTAAATAAAAGACTCCAGTACATTAAATTTGTTTTTCTTTAATGAACCTAAGCTTTTCACTGTCATTACTCATTCCTTCTAAAAACAGTGGGAAATGCAATACATTACTCAAGGGAGACCATTTGTCTTGAGGTGCCTATTTTATTGATGCAAATAAATGGGATTTTGGCTTACTCAACTACCAATATTTTGACTTTATAGAAATTCTGTATTATATTAAATGTTGCCATTTTTGAAATTAATCCATACCCTTCCCAGAGACTGTAGTGATAATGTACAGGAGCTTTTGGATAGGGCCGTGTGAAATCATTGTAAAAAATATGTTGAGAAATGAATGTTGATTTTAATTCTTAATTCATAGGTGTATAGATAGAGAGATAGATTATCAGGAACCATCATATTTTAATACCCCAGTTGTTTGCCAATCTCCATTTACTAAACACATTGTTCATTATACTATTTTCACTTTTTTTTAATTTCTCATTTTCATTGTGATTATTCCCGACTCAGAGTCCAGCCTTCCCAATACAGATATACAATTATTGCAATTAAATAGTGTTTCTGATTTGTTATGTCATTGCCAGTAGTAGCTTCAGTGAGTTGGATCTTTATAACAGAATCACGCATTCCCAAAGTGTCACTGCCTGCAACACATGGCATCTGACACCTAAAGTTCCCAGACAGCATATACCACTGAAATCGTCTTGGGACAGAGCACATACTGATCTATTCGTAGAGAGATTCTTTATGCCCATGGCCTGGCTACCCTGGAGATGGCATGCACTTCTTCTCTTTGGTGGCAAAGAAATCACATATCTAGATTAAGGCCCAGCTTTTAAATGAATGCGTAAATGGGCAGGGAAGACTTCATGGCAGAATGAGAGTCTTTGAATATTATGAACATTTTTGTTTTGTCTACACACTACAATCACATAAGTGTAATTTGAGGATAACTCCACGGTGAATTATCCTGTGTAATAATATTTCTTTTCCCAGTAAACAAAAGCCAAAGAAGTGTCCATCAGTCAAATGGCAAAAGAATGGCTGGGTAGAATTTGCTTCTTATAACTCAAACAAAATATATTGAACAACATTTTAATTAAAAGAAAGTTTCCCCTAAAAACCTGATATTACTAAAACTAAAAAAAAAAAACGATTAAAATAAATTTTTATAATATCTACCCAAAAAAGACATTGTTTTTATCCTTAGAATTTTAAAGTAAAATCTTCTTTTGAGTTTATTTGTAGAACAATTAAATAAAGTCAATTCACATCAAAATTATATTTCATTTGCCATTGCCCTTAAGTAAGGAGGCATTATTATGTTATTGACACAAATTCTATTATTAAGGTCATTGATTTAATAAAATAATTAGATGCCCATTCCTTTATTTAAGAAAGTAAATTAGTATTTATTAGTACAAATTTCACAGGACTGAAAACAATGTAGTTAATCATAGGAGAGAATAAAAGAATATATTGATTAGATTTTTGCTTCTGATAAAAGAGAAATGCCAATTTGAAATGAGCAAACACAATTTAGGAAATATCAGAAAACAAAAGGACCTCAGAATCAATTCCACTTATCATATGATCCTATATGAACTACATAAGGACTAAGTATTTGGGTAGAAATATTCAACTCACCTACTTTTCTTTACATTGTGAAGTTATTATTACAAATCAAGTTTTATATCAATGTCTCTAAAATGTACTTTTTCCATTATCACATGACACATTCCTTTTGGACAGGATTTGAATTTAAGCCTTTCAAAATTTTTGTATTTTCTACCAGGAATTGATTTTTCTAAGTGTGTACTGACTCTGTGTCTCTCTATATGACCAGACAGTTGAGATAAGGATAAATAAGTGAGAGATTAAATTTCAAAATTTGAGGTGCCTGGCAGCTCAGTCAGTTATGCATGGTTATTGGGAATGAGCCTTGCATCAGGCTCTGTGCTGAGAGCACGGGAGCCTGCCTAGGATTCTCTGTCTCCCTCTCTCTCTGCCCTCAGTTGTTCACTCTGTCTCTCTCTCTGTCTCTCAAAATAAATAAATAAACTTAAAAAGAAAAGAAAATAACTTTAGCCTTAATTGTTTTTATGAAAATTGTAAATGTTCCCATGTAACCCCTCTACTGAAAAGATAGTATCAATGCACACATGTGATAGTTAAAAAACATATTATTGCAGTCTTCAACCCAATGTGTTTATTACAAGTAGATTGTATTTGGAATATATAATTTAATGGTTTTATCCACTTACGTATAATGAGGGATAGTGCTATTAAAGGTACAAAGAGTAAAGGACACCTGGGTGACCCAGTTGGTTAAACGTCTGACTGGCTCAGGTCATGATTTCACCATTCATGGGTTCAAACCCAGTGTCAGGCTCTATGCTGACAGCTCAGAGCCTGGTGCCTGCTTCATTTTCTGTGTCTCCCTCTCTCTCTCTATCTCTCTCTCCCCCTCCCCTGCGCATGCTCTGTCTCTCTCTATCTCTCAAAAATGAATAAACATTAAAACAAAGTACAAAGAATTATATCGATTCATAGATTTTCACAAAATTAAATAGAATTTCTATCTGATTTTCTAATTTTAATTTTTATTAATGTGTCCATACCTTCTATTAGTGAGATAATTAGGTGATTATCTTGTTTTAATTAACCTAAATTTTATGTGGGGTTACGGGTACAGTATAAACAAGGAATGTATTTATGGACAAAGGTTAGTTTAGTCATGTTCTTGTTTTGTGAGTGGGTGCATATGATCTGTGAATCTTTATTTTGGAATTACCTGGCACTCACTTGGAGCCACGATTCTATAAAAAAATTATAATACCTATATTCCCTTAATGTGATCATCACAAGGATCTTTCTTTCTCTCACAAATATATAAAAATTCACCGTTTAATTTTTTTAACCTTTAGAAAGTGGGCCACATGTTGCAGTCACTGTTTCAAGATTGCTTATTTATTCAAGCAGAATGAAATAATAATTAGATATTATGGCCATAGTGTAAGCACAGGATGCTTCACAGCTGCTTTTCAGGGAAATGTAAATCATAGCAATTGCCAAACAGCTGTTTCGCTATAAAATATATGCAACATACAGGTGATACATGATGTTTTTCAGTTTTGTAAAAAGAAACGATAAAGTTTATAGCCAAACTTGAAGTTGGAATGGGAGAAAAAAAAGTGGGGATACATCCAAGCCAGCAGCATCACAGGATGAAGGGAGTCAGAGGCACGCTGTAAAAAAACGGGGGTGGCTCTGTACCAAGAAAACTGACTTACAGACACCAAGGTTTGAATTGGGTTCAATTATCAAGGGACAGAAAATACTATACTCTTCTCTCGATTTTTGGCTACTTAAGAATGTACAAAACGTTTTTAACTCACGGGTCATACATGGAAGGGGTGAGCCACAGATTGCTGACTTCTGGGATAGACCTTTTGGTAGAATAGGCCCCAAGCTTCTGCACTGAAATGTAACTGCAGAGAGTCCCCTGATGCTCTCCCTTGCCTCACCCCTCAGCTTTAAGACAGGGGAGAGGCTGTTCCTTTGGGATGGAATCCGGCAAACTCCCTCTGGGTGACAGGCAAGTGGTCAGCACCTTAACTATGAAATCAAGTTGTCTATAGCCGTCCATTCCTTGGTACTAGATAACCCAAACTGAACATTTACTTTTATTATGTTTCAGAGCATCTGCTCCTCAAAGATGCGTTGTCGAAATGGTCTTGAGAAATTGGGATAAGTTCACAAGAACTTAGCTTGTTTACTAAGGCACTAGGTGGATGCGTTGGAATGCTATTAAATATATAAAAGTAACTCCATTAGGCCTTTAACAGTAGGGCTGCAGTTCTCCCAAATAATTCACCAGGTATTGACATATTTGCAAATAGTCCACGGCTCTTGAAAGGCTGCTGTGCTTTGCAAACTGTGGTCCAGGTAATCTTACCATGGGAGCTGCTGCGAACAGTGAGGGCAGCTCTGTTCTACTTGAACAAAATGGTTCCACTTCTGTGAGTGGTCCCTTTGGGTTTCCACACAAGATTCCTGTACAGAATTGGTCTGCTTTGCTGATACATATATATATTTTTTAAATACTAGGTAGGACCTTGATAGCTTGGGGAAAGCGAGTTTCAATGGAAATGACATGCTCAGACTTCACTATTGTTTACTCTTCAGTGGAAGAGTAATCTAAATTATAAGATCATCCAAATTCTACCATCATTTCACTTTCAAGAATTTCCCAGTATCCCACCACACTGGGCTGAACTCCCCATATCTCTCTGAAAACCTTAATGTTTTATGATTGTCTCTGTAAATGCCTATGGTAATTCTTACCTATTTTCAACACTGTTCTTATTGTTTTTACCAATTTCAAAAGCCAGAATTTTTTCTGGCATAATTTGGTTATATTTTATAGCTTTTATGTGTATAATTACTTTATTTTCCACAAACAAAAATAAATTTTATTTTTGAGTGTATGTTTCATGTACTATTTTTTTAAATCTAGTCTAGATAGTTTTGAATAAAATCCTGTATTCAATGGATATTTTCCTATTGACTGGTAGGTGTTTATTGAAGCATATATGATTACATATTTTTGTCATTAAAAAATATTAAAATTATTAAATATAAGTGAAAAGTTTACAGTTTTAGTGATGTTTATATATGCTATTATATAGCATCTCATAACTTAAGAACACCTTACTATTATATTATTATTTTATATCTAGTCTTTCAAAAGTATCAAACACAAACTAACCAAATTTTTTTTGTTTCACAAACCTCTAAAGTGCATTATTGATATGAGCTATTTAAATTATTTTAGAACACCAAAGGTAATTCTTGATTTTCTCATTAAGTGCTTTTTAGGGTATTTAGATCTCAATTCCTAAATAAAGTGTGCTGTCTCCTCATTGCTATATGATACTTGGTAGAAAGTAGTGAAAATCAAGGGCAAAATAATGCCAAGCACATTTCCAGCAACAACAATGAACCTAGAATCTTGACAACGGTGATATTCTGAATATCAGCTCCTGATAGCCATCACCCTTGAGTCATTTCAAAGGGCACAGCTAATTCTTGAATTATATTTACTATTTACATTACTTATTCAGTAACATCAGGCCTGAGACCTATGTAATTAGTTTACATCTGTTTCATCAATACAAGTTGCTCAGTATGCAACCGAGGGTCTGCTGTCTGAAACAGAGGATCACTTGGCCAGTCTAGATCTGGAGGAGGGGGTTCTGAGGAGGAGAGGGCCCGCTCCTAGTGACAAAAGACTAAGCTGATGACAATCCGTATTGCATCTTTCCAGAACAACATGCACTGAACCAGCTCCGTGAGCTCTACTGTGTAGAACCCCAGCCTCTTTTCTTCTCCCACCCCCCTCGTTCCTGTGTATGCCCTCTCCATGCCTGGGCTCAGGCAATTTGCTGTTGCTTTCTTAAGACTTCCGCTTGGAAAAGAGTAGTTTCCTCCATGTATCCACTCCTGGGTCCACTCCCACTGACCCTCAAGACCTCAACAAAGCTGGGCACAGCTAATTACAAAAATGCAAGGGAAAGATTAACCTAAAAAAAGAGGGGACCCTGGGTTGCTCAGTTGGTTGAGCATCAGACTCTTGATTTCAGCTGAGGTCATGATCTCACTGACAAATGTAAATGATACAAAACGTTCCAAATCATTGTCCTCGTGGTACATTAACTATATTTATGGATGTGTAATTAAGATTACCATTACTGCATTGTTCATTTTACTCTCTCTGTGTGTGTATGTGTGTGCACATGAGAGAGAGACAGAGAGATAGAGAGAAAGAGAGAGAGATGATTATCACAGACATGAGAGTCCAGTGGAGGGGATGACTCTTGAAGACAATCAACTGACCTTCACAAGGTCATTACTGGACCTACATCTCTTGCTTCTAATCAGAACCTAGATGTCTGTTTACAGTACAGTATTTATTAGTTTGAGATTATGCAAAACAACTCATCTCTATTCTGGTTTATTTACCACCAAAATCTCATGAAGTCGCTATTAGAATAACACCCAAATTTCTGACAAGAAAACATAGAGTTTAAGATGCTTGCTAATGTCATACTACTAGCAATTAGTGGACCCAGAATTCTAATAATTTACCTAACTCCAGACTCTGCACATGGGTTACTAATTCAGGCTTTTTAATCTCGAGATTATAATTGAGGCTAAGAAGCAGAAAATAAGAGACTCTCGGAAGAAAATTAACCACATTCGTTCCTACCGTGGCACACTTATTGCCCAAATAACCAGTATATTTTCTTTTCTTTTTTCTTTTATTTTATAAGAAGCTGCATTGTTTATCTATGATAACTTTTAGTAAGTGTCCACAATATTGATTTGGATACAACATGAGCCCTAGTTATATATATCTTACATCTAAATAAGTTTATTTTCACTGTTTGATTACTTCTCACTATCTTATTCTGTTTTTCTTCCTTTTATGTCTACATACACTCAAACCTTTTATTTATGTACATTCATTCCTACAAAATGAGACAAAAAACTTGCCTGTTATGAAAAACAGCATAAAACCAAAGTCTATTAGTACTCATCCATGTATTGAGGGGTCTATGTGGCTCAGTCAGTTAAGCGTCTGACTTGGCTCAGGTCATGATCTTGTGGACTGTGAGTTCAAGCCCCCTGCATTGGGCTCTGTGCTAACATTTTGTAACCTAGAGCCTGCTTCAGATTCTGTGTCTTCCTCTCTCTCTGCCCCTCTCCCACCATGTTCTGTCTCTCTGTCTCTCCAAAATGAATTAAGGTTAAAAAAAACCTCATCCATATGTAACAGGCAGATACCAACATCCTCCTGAAGTTTTGAAAAGTGTGGAGTTGTTCCTGACCTTCTTTGAGAACCAAGTAGTGAGGCTAGTCCACTGTGAGTGGAGCTGGGAGCACGTCAGGGCACCCTTCCTCCTGACCCAGCTCCGGCTCATGGGATGCGTCCTGACACTAACACGAGGTTGGGCTGCAAGCCATGCACCTGCACTTATCTTTTCTTTTTTTTTGATATTGTTTTCCTTCCATAATCACAGTAATGGAGTTGGTCATCTTTGAGGTTTGAATGATCAGGGCGTAGATTTGATGGAATCCAGCAAGTCAATACTCCACTGAAGGATCTGTGTTCCATACCTGGTTGTCTTGGAGACTAATTTATTTACCTAACTGGGCAATCCTCATGCGAATTTACTTAACGGAAAGCAGTGACACTGCATGTGTGGGTTGATTCCGTGCACTGGAGGAACTACATTTCCACCCGGGGGCTAAGGCTTTGACTGCTTTTTTGTTTGTTTGGTTGATTTTGTTTGCATTTTACCATTTATGTTGAGAAGTGTTCTAGTCTTGGTGTGATCTCAACAAAGCTTCCTTAGATCTGTCAGCTCAAAAGATGCATGTGGACGGGGCTGGCGAGGGGTTACAGCTCTGGAAGGTGTATTGGTGATGGTCTGGTGACTCGGCAAAGAGGTTTTTTTCAATATGCCCATTAACCACACACCAGATAAAGTAAACCCATGGCCAACTGCATTGTATGACTATACTCACTAGCCTTTTATTTATTTTTTAAAGCTTTTGTTTATTTATTTTGGGGGGGGGAAGGAGGGGCAGAGGGAGATGGAAAGAGAATCCCAAGCATGCTCTACACTGTCAGCATAGAGCCCGAAGTGCTGCTCAAACTCACAAGCCTGTGAGATCATGATCTGAGCTAACATCAAGAGTCAGACGCTTGACCAACTGAGCCATTCAGGTGCCTCTCACTAACCTCTGAGAAACCAGTTGGCAAGGACTGCTTGGGAAGGAACACACACACACACACACACACACACACACACACACACATACACTTCTTGAGTCTTATTACGAGATCTCCATTTTCCTTGGGCAACAGAAAGCATAAAGCATCAAGCTAGGAGTGAACTTTAGGCAGGTGGGACTCAGCAGGTGGTCTTGCTCAGGATCTCATGGGCCAGTCTGAAGTAAAATGATGCAGAAGAACTCAGTTCCCTTTTTGCAACTCAAAGTCTAGGAGGGTTGATAGAAATACAAAAGGAAGTTAATTGCAAATAAATGGAACAAGAAAATAACAAAAGCATGTGGCAGCCTACCATGGTAGTGAGAAGCAGAGTGTGCTTTACTAGCTGCTGGGTTCCAACAGGAGCCTTGAAGGAAAACATGGCGCTTGATGTGAAGCCTTTCACATGGTTGGGAGTTGGGAGCTATCACTGGCAATGTCCACCTCCCTTTATGAATAACGCACATATAAGAACTAGGAAGGACAACATCTCTGATTGTATGTTTCTCTTTCTTCTAGAGTCCTTTGTGTTTAGTATCTCAACTTATAAAATCTTTCCAAGGGACAGGGGTAGGCTTGACCAACAGTGCTTGACTCAGTAGACGCAATCACGCCCCAGCTTCATGACTGCCACAGTGAAATGTATACGCCACAGTTAGACATCAACTATGCAGATCTAATTTCAACTGAAGGGAAAAACTCAGCAAAACTCTGACATTCTGTACAACTAAATGAACACTCGATGGGTTCTGTTGTTTTTAAATGAAACTTCTTGCGCTTGTCTGTGAGACCATAAAATGTGGAACAGTGCTGGAGGCCTCTGCTATTTTTATCTGAAGTGCACAGAAAACGTGGCTTTTTTAAAAAAGGAAATGTCATTCCGGTGATGGCTTGCTAGCTGCCACCACATGCACCAAGGTGACTTTTCGAGCCGTGCTTTGCGGTGGCCAAAGTCAGAAACTCAGAATTTTCCACTTTCTGGAAATAATTGGGATAATATTTCTCCTGATGGTAGAACACATACCAGTGTGTATCTCTTGCAGTTTTAAAACTGTTCTTTAAGTAGTAACTGCTCAGAAAAGCTAGGTGAACGTGTGTGTGTGCATCAAGGAAACAGTGTGTGTAAATTCTGAATAAGTCATAAAATGACTTACCTGACCAAAACCTAAACACAGGAGCATTGCTGATACCAGTAATTTTGGCATGAGGTTTGCTGCATCCGTGCAGTACATACAAGTTCAGATCTATCTGTGTTAGGAAATCTAACTTAGATCATGACTAGGCGTGAAAATAAATGAGATACACTTTAGCTTGATAATTATATTCGTAGGTGTTGGAAGTGCTAGTGACTAGGCCTTTACCAAACCGATAAATGTTTTTGTTCTTGTTTGTTCTAAACTCAGTCTCACCTAGGATGTTTGAAGGTCAATAATCTTCAGCACAGGCATTCAGGTGGGTTTTTGCAATGAAAGGATTAGAATGTATCCGTTCAGATAATGTGTTATGTATGGATTTGGAAATTAGGTTTAGCAAAAGTATAGACTCTAGTAGGAGCTTTCTTGTAAGACAAAGGTGTCCAAAAGATATCTGTATATTAAATCCATAGAAAAACAACAACAAAATCATGATTTCCGAAATGAACATAAATCAAGCATTTCAGGATGAATTTAGAGAAAAAAAATACTTGGTATTTAACGTACTCTTATATACAAATGTAAATTACTTTTCATTCTCCAACTTCTTGTGACTTTAAGAATGCTGTCTAACAGGGTTTCCTGGGAGGCTCAGTCATTGAACTCCCAACTTCGGCTCAGGTCATGATCTCACATTTCGAGTCCTGCGTCAGGCTCTGTGTTGACAGCCAGCTCAAAGCCTGGAGTCTGCTTCAGATTCTGTGCCTCCCTCTCTCTCTTCCCCTCCCCTGCTCATGCTCTGTCTGTTTGTCTCTCTCTCTCAAAAATAAATAAACATTAAAAAAAAGGAATATTGTCTACCTTTTTAAAGGCTTTAGTGATTTCCCCATATTAAATGAAAAAATAAAATCTCTAAATCTTTCCAGGTTAATATATATGTGTTTTATACATAAAGTCTCTTGCAATTTCTTCTAGACCAAGGGTCTGTGATTCTTTCTGGTTTTTAGACCAGGGTCACATACACAACAGCAAATCTCAAACTTTAATGAAATGCTTTTTATGCTATAAAGGAGAAAAGATTTTCAAACTTTGAGGTTACTCTGATGTTCAAGGTCATTGACTGAGAACCAAGTTAGGGTTTCCACATGTTGTCTTCTTGGTTTCTTCGCCTCCCTGTTTGTGCTGACCTGTTAGTTCTTCCCTGGGTATCTGAAATTCTGCAATGGTTATTCTTAATCTTCCTGTGAGAGACCCCATAAATAATGCCCGTGGTTGTCTATGTGCCTTCTGGGGTCAATGAAGAGGTTTTTTTCTGTGCGTGAAAACTTGAAGTTTCTCTTGGATAAAGACCTATTATTTTCATAATTCACCTACAATTATGTCATCAGAACATTCTTGCAGGACTTCCAGGCATAGAGTAATTGGGAACAGAACAGCTATACTGTAGAGTGACTGAACTTTGTGAAAATAAACCACAGTTGTCGTTTGAAACTTACATGAAAGAGAGATTAACAGGTCAGAGGAGGAAGGCATTCTATAAATCACTGCAACTCACTTGTCCATTTCCAGTTGCGGTGGTTGGTGAATGACTCCAGACATTTATACATCCAGGGATCAATAACGGACAGTGAATTAGAAGTGCTGGACAAGTTTATTAGTCACCCCGGCCAGTGTATTTAAGGTTCTCTATGTCTTAGGTCATGTTAGGAGGCAGAATGAAGAATGTCCCACCGTCCTGGCTCAGTTAGGCTTGCTTTCCGGGCCCAGATCTCTTTACTCAACCATTTCAACAACTCAAACATGGGAATCACAGTTCTAGGGGATGAACATGAGATAATTGGAAAAGTGCATTGTACTGTTCAGATGCACATTGTTACATAAGTAGAAAATATTTTAATTAATAGTACATCAATCATTTCACATTTCTTGACAAAAGAGATATTTTGAAGATGAATTTGAGAATTAAGCACTTAATGAGAAGTCACCTTATGACTATAAATGGATTCACAGATACGTTCATCAGTTTGAAGCTGAACGCATTTGGAAAGCTGTAACAGGAGTTTATTGTTAAGAAGTAACTCGAACAACCCTTTTAATTCAATGTGTCATTTGAGTTGTTGTTAAATAGCCATAGCTTATTTTGAAATACAAATTAATTATCTATTACAAGCATGCTATTGCTTATCTTCTTCAAAGTCTCATCAGTATGCAAATGACTCTAATTAGGTCACTGTCAGACAATATTAGTGCAGAGTCACTTTCCATAGTTTGGAATGAAAGGCTTTGGCTCCTAAATATTTATAAAACTGTTTCTGAAATCAGCTTTACTTAATTGGGATCATTCTGGAAGTCTGATTGGTTCAGAGGAAATTATCTTTGACAGCAAAGAAAAAAACCATTCTTAAAACAATGCACTGATGTTTCATTGACACATAAAAATGGGATATTAGAGAATATTCTTTTTTGTCACATAAATTTCGTTTTATATACTTAAATCACTAAAATATCTTTCTGTATATTTTATTTTTGAAGGAGAGAGAGAGAGAGAGAGAGAGAGAGAAAGCATGAGTGGGAGGGGAGGGGCAGAGAGAGAGGGAGACACAGAATCTGAAGCAGGCTGCAGGCTCTGAGCTGTCAGCACAGAGTCTGACAAGGGGCCGAACTCACTAGCGGTGAGATCATGCCATGAGCCAACGTCGGACACTTAAACTGAGCCACCCAGGCACCCCGTCATCCTTTTTTTTCACGATGAGAAAAAGGACTAACATGATTGCAAATGTACTTTAAAGACAATTTAGTTCATTGGAAATAATATTTGTGTATGAAATAACAGAATTAATATAATAGATACTAATTAATAAAACAGGGCATCCCGTGGCAGCATTGCTATGAGTCACACACAGTGGATTTTGATTGAGCAAAAATGGATGCCTTTTCACACGCCCCATCGTTATGATCTACTCTGATCACAGGCACTGGTTTCTGGAACAGCATCGCAAGCTTTCTTGTATCATTCCAGCTCTCTGGCGGGGTCTTTACCGTTGAATGTAGTATATGTCTAAAGCAATAATCTGGAAAATGAATAGCAAGGAGGGAAAGGGAAACATTGTAATCCACTTCCTGGATTTCTATTTGGAGGCTATTTTTCAGAATTCCAAATTGTTTCCCTCAGACATTTTACTAATACCCTGGTGATAGCAGACGTATTTGGTACTCTGGGTGCGTGGATAGGCAATGGTTAAGGATGCTTTTAAAACTTATTTTTAACATTACCATCCTATAAAAAATCACAATATTATGTAAATATGATTTCCATTTATAAATCATATGAAGTATATATCAAAATACAATTTAATTATCAGTAAGGTTAAACATTTCAGAAGGTTCACATAACAATATCGAGTTAATGTGGTAGTATTTTTCTTTATTAATTCAACAGTTATGGTGTAAATGTGCTCTTGACTATTAACAGCACAATGTTGTTGGGGTCAAGGATGTTTACCCTCCTGGGTACCGTGTAATGATGTAATGTCTCAGTCTTCTAACATCTTTTTTTGTTAAGAACTCTGTCGAACATGCCATTTAATCTTCCCTTGATACAAAAATTCATTCATATGGTCAGTCTACATTCTTTATGTCTTATTATCCCCTAGCATTAAAAGTAACATTATGCGGGGCGCCTGGGTGGCTCAGTCAGTTAAGCCTCCGACTTCGGACTTCGGCTCAGGTCAGATCTCACGTTCCTGGGATCGAGCCTCGCGTCAGGCTCTGTGCTGACAACTAGCTCAGAGCCTGGAGCCTGCTTCTGGTTCTGTGTCTCCTTCTCTCTCTGCCCCTTCCCCTCTCATGCTCTGTCTCTCTCTGTATCAAAAATAAAACATTAAAAAAAAATTAAAAAAAGTAACATTATGCGTTGCAATGCTGGACAATGAAATTTTGAGATAGTGTTCGCTAAAAATGATCATTCACACCATCAGTACATGCCTAGATCCCGTTTTTCATAGGGCATCATCAAAGTATAAAGTGCATATTAAGGTATTTTGTATGCCTATACTGTGGCCTACTAGATATCCTAAAAATTGTAGTCTAAAAATCTAGAACTTCCCAGAAAATTCTTTTCTGAGCTTGGAAGAGAATAAGGAAGGTCAGTGAGCCTAAAATGTCACAGGGGACAGGAAACAGTGTTCTAAAGAGTCACCAGAGCCATCTGCTCTGAGTGCACGTGCCATGTGCTCACCCCAGTGCTTGTGTGTGAATATCAGTGTGGGAGACAGCAAATGGCACCTTAGGGCCCTATGATTGAAGCCCCGCAAACATGTGGGGTCCTCAGTGTACTAGAGCTTTACTTAAAAGGATCAGTAGAAGCAAACAGGTTTTCTATTAAAAGGAAATTTTTTATCTGTATGTATACCCCTAGGATCTCAGAAAGGGGAGGATCTTTCCAAAGATAATTGATAGTGATTAATTTCCTCGCACAAAGATTTAGGATTTGGATTATTAATGTTATTGTCATGGGTCATGAAATGCTGGAGTTGAGAAATTAAGATAACATGATTTTCAGTGATAGCTCCCAGGGGGGCCTGACAGAAGCCCACGCAAGTCTCTTCTGGAGAGACGCAGCCTTCATCCGACACCTAGGTGGTCTCTTTCCATATCCCACGTCTTTTGGTCACTCTTTCATCTTGTTTCTTTTACCGTCTACTTTGCTGTGTTTTGTGGGATTTCCAGGTCACTACTTTTCTCAAACTGTGCCTAACCTGCTGTTGAATCCATCTGTTGACTTCTAAAGTGACAATAATTTTATTATTTCTTTATTCTTAAAAGTTCTTTTGGTTTTCTCCCTGATAAGTGTTTGGTAATCTTTCCACCTCACCTTTATCTGGGACTATGAGAGGGTGGAGCGAGGATGGGGAGGCATACCTGCAATAATTCGTGGACACTACATACATGTTGTTTTGTGTTTTAACTGATGCTACAGCCCGAGTTATGTGGCTACCCTAATTAACGGTGTTTTATGATCACTATTGTTCAGTCGTGGCGAATTGTGTCCCAGTGTGAGAACATTGAAGTAGTAATTTATGAATGCTGTCTTCTTAGAAGGGTTTTTGTTTGCCTCGGAGATAAGGTGCCAGTGGAAAGTAGCGACCTCGAAAATGCATTTAAGCCCTTGCCTTTGAGTTTTCCTAACTGCAAGTACTAATTTCAACTCACGAAAAGCAAGAATAATCTTATTATAAGTTCTCAGGTGTTCAGTGTGTCTTTAAAGAAATTTTCCAGACTATAAACTTCCTAGCACATTCAGATTGATTCACTTGCATGAGAAAAAGTACACAGAGCACTCATTATATATGGTTTATGTTTGAAATTGTTAAAATGATATATAGTACTGTTATATATGATATATAGGAATATATAATGTAGACTTCTTAAGGATACATCTTCAAGCCACAAGAGTCAAGGTTTCCTGGTTTAAAAAACAGATGGGGAGGCACCTGGAGGGCTCAATTGTTTAAGGGTTTCAGGTCATGATCTCAGGGTTTGTGAGTTCAAGCCCTACGTCACGCCAAGTGCCGAACCTGTTTGGGATTCTGTCTCTCCTTCTCTCTGCCCCTCCTCGCTCTCTCTCTCTCTCTCTCTCTCTCTCTCTCTCAAAATAAATAAATAAACTTAAAAACTTTTTAAATAAAAATTTAAAAGAAAAACGCACATGGAAAACAATTTGGCCATGTTTTGGTCTTCCTACCTCAAGTGTCTTTTTACCAAGGTGACCCGAGGGACCTTGTTAATATTTTGGTGGATTAATGTCATTCCTCTGCGCAAACCCACCCTCCCCCCCGCCGTGGCTCCCATCTCCTCCCTAGCAAAGACCACATCCTACTCCGCCCTCTCAGCCTCTCCACAGTCTGGCCTCTCATGACTGTTCTGACATCTCTGTTCAGTTGTTTGTCCCCTCGGCCTTAGCCACATGGGTCCCGGGCAGGGTCTCACCCCAAGAGCACGGTATTCTCCTTTCTGAGACCTGCATGGTTAACTCGGTAACTTCTCAGCCATGGTCCTCCATGGGTCTTTTCAGGGAGTTCTCTCCCTCAGGCAATTCTCATCCCACTAGGCATCACTGCTTCCCCTTTCCAGTACTTTTCATTTAATATGCTATTTATTTCACTTACTGTTGTTATTAATTGCTTCTCCACAAGATCGCAAAGCCTATGAAGGAAGGATTTTGTGAAGGAGTATTAGATAACAACAGTAAGCATTTACTAAGTATTTGTTGAATGAATAAATGAGCGAAAAAACATCACCCTTCTACTGCAGCCTGGATATATTGCAGTTGAGTTTTTGCTACTCCTTTGTTAAGGAGTAGCCTTTAAATGTATGGAGGACTTAAAAGAAGATTGGAGGAGGACTTGAGAAACCATCTTTAGAAAGAAAACCAAAACTATGAAGCATGAAAGTACTTTATTAAAGGTTGGAAATTGAATCCAAATTTCCTTTGTATTAGCACTGATTTGAATGTTTCTCTTATTATTTTAATATTATTTATATATTTATTTATATTTTTGTATGTATGTATGTATTTATGTATTTATTTTGAGAGAGAGAGGCAGGAGACACAGAGAGACAGAATCCCAACAGGCACATGCTTTCAGTACAGAGTCGGATGCAGGGCTCCAAGTCGCAAACCATGAGATCACGATCTGAGCCTAAACCTGAGTTGGACGACCAACCACCTGAGACGCCCCTTTATTTTTTAAACCATTTTCAACTGGTAGTGTTTGCTGTGTTGTGTATCCAGGGTCTTCACTTCCATTAAGCTAATTTTCTTGTGTGTTTTTTATTCCTGTAGCTCACGAGTACATACAAAAATTAGGGCAAAATCTATCTTTGGTAACTTGCATGACTGTTTTATTTTTAACGTTTATTTATTTTTGACTGAGAGAGACAGACAGACAGAGTGCGAGCAGGGGAGGGCAAAAAGAGAGGGAGACAGAATCTGAAGCAGGCTCCAGACTCTAAGCTGTCAGCACAGAGCCCGACAATGGCCCGAACCCCTAACCGTGAGATCATGACCTGAGCTGAAGTCAGACACTTAACCAACTGAGCCACCCAGTCGCCCCTTTGCATGACTGCTTTAGTGCTGTTGAAATAGATTCTCATGTAATTGAGTATCTCCAGGATGTTAAAAATCAGAAAAATTGCATTTCTGTGATAGTATTTTTAACCGAAGTTTTGATGGAAAATTCTACACATATTTAACAGAAAAAAAAAAAAACATCTCACAGCCAAATGCTTGCAGTGAAGATCATTTGCAGCCAAGCCATTTCCTGATGACAAAAATATTAAAATATCATTATGTCATCTATTAATAAAGTGCTACTTTAGCAATTTTCTGACACATTGAAGTAGACTTTCCGGGTGTGTTATGCTGATGATCACCCATGTGTTCAGCATTTATAATATGAACATTCACCCTAGATGGGATTCTTTACAGACTCTTACTATTTATTTTTATTTCGTTTTTTCATATGAAATATTATAAACTGAAACTCCCGTAACTTGCAAATGTTACAGTAATAAATATAAAAATATTATCCAGTTTTTCTCAGCTGAATACACAGACACTTTAACATAACCATTCTGAATGTAGAGTTTTCCTCAAACTTCATACAATAGGTATTTACTTTGTTATTGTTGGCGATGATAGTGGTATTATGTACTTAGATCCCTCCTCCCCCAACTCAAGTTTTATGTTCTATGGAAGGCATGTTTCAGTACCATACATAGTTTGGTAATTTTGCATTTTTTTTTGCCTTTAATCATTTGAATAGATCCTAGATATCAAGTTCTTGGTGATCAGACACTCATATGCTGTTCCTCCTTTTTCTATTGCATTCCCAGCATCTCCCTAGCAAATGAGATAATTAATTACTAAATTTTAAAGTCTAATATTATTTAAGACTCAGTAATAAAAAGTGAACTAAAGCTGGCATCACAGTCTTTCACAAGTTCAAGTATTACCTATCCATAAATTAGGGTCTTGGGCAAAATGTTGCTTTTTTTTAACTTCCATTTTTTTTTCTTCTTATTTCTTTTTTTATTTCATTATTCCCTGAGCTCTGATCCTGTCATAGAAGTGCCTTTAATAAGTCAGCCTCAAAGTAATGGGGGGGAAACCATCCCCATTTTAACTGGAGAAGCCCTGTTTTTATTTACTTATTTATTTTAATGTTTGTTTAATTTAGAGAGAGAGAGAGAGAGAGGCAGAGGGGGAGGGACAGAGAGAGAGAGGGAGACAGAATCTGAAACAGGACCCAGTCTCCAAGCTGTCAGCACAAAGCCCCACGCAGGACTCAAACTCACAAACTATAAGATCATGACCTGAGCCAAAGTCGGGTGCTCAACCAAATGAGTCACCCAGGTGCCTCATGCTTTTAATATATTTTGTAACTGTAATTCCTAAGATATCCTCATTTTATCATTCCATTGTGTTTACATCCTATATTCCATGATTGTCAGTCAATATATATTTTGAATCTAATCAGCTGAACATCTTTTTCATAATGGATTTCTAAGATTTAGTTTAAGCATTCATTTGTTTGATTGCCTGGATTGTTCATAAGATTTTGTTCCAACAACCATTTAATAATGTAAGTTAGTGATATGTAATTTTTTGTTTAAAAATATGGAATTCATGGGGAGGCTGGTTGGCTCATTTGATGAAGCATCTGACTCTTGGTTTTGGCCCAGGTCATGATCTTATGGTTGGTGGGGTTGGGCCCTGTTTCAGGTTCTGCACTGACAGTGTGGAACCTGCTTGGGATTCTCTCTCTCTCTCTCTCTCTCTCTCTCACTTGTCCATCCTCTCTCTCAAAATAAGTAAATAAGCTTACAAAAATAAAATATGAATGTGGAATACATTAAAGGCAATATAAACATTGAAATTGGTCACATCAAGTTTGATATTTCCATGTTTAGTTCATATAAAAATTGGAAGCAAAAGCGAGTTTGTGATTACATTTGTATGATTACTTGAGGAACACAATTTTACTAAATCAATAAATTCTAACCACTTTTTTGTCCCCACAGTTTAAAAAAATTTTTTTTAATTTATTTTATGAGAGACAAAGAAAGCTAGCGCAAGCAGGGGAGGGTCAGAGAGAGAGGGAGACACAGAATCTGAAGCAGGCTCCAGTCTCTGAGTAGCTGTCAGCACAGAGTCTGACGCAGGGCTCAAACCCACAAACCGTGAGATCATGACCTGAGCCGAAGTCAAATGCGTAACTGACTGTGCCACCCAGGGTGCCCTGTGTCCCCACACTTTTATGGGATAAAGTACATTTTCATCAGTAAGATTGACACTCTCTGGTAGTGTGTGTGATAATAGAAATTGTCAGATTGTCAAATTTGAATTGGGGGTTAAATAATCTTCAGGGCTCGCTTCACCCTAAAGTGTACAGATTCATACAAGTGTCCTTCTCTAAAATGGGAAATAACTGTCTAATTTATTTGCCCAAAGAGGTAAGAACTTGGGATACTAATGGCAGGACTTCATTTTATGCAACTTGGCAGGAGAGTGGAGCACAGATGTCTGCAGGAGGCTGTGGTGTGTGAACCAAGAGACAGCATCTTGTGGCAAAGTTGAGTGAAAAGGCGGACAAATTGACAAGGTAAGTTGTCATTCTCCAATGGGTAGGCAGAGCGCAAGCTTCTCTGGAGAGTCCAGTGGATGACAAGAAAGAAGTTCGTGGAACAACTGAGGATCGTCTGAGATCTTCTAGGATCTTCTAGAACTTCTAGAATTCTAAGAGTTCCTGCTGTGGAACAGGAAGTTTCTACTAAAGGTGTAAAATCAAAGGTGGGAACATGATGCAAGTAACTAGTTAATTTAAATCATCATGGTTATGACCTTATTCACGAAAATTCTTAGCTTTACACAGAAATGTTTTGCCTGCAAGGAAATTTGTTGTTTTGTTTTTGTTGTTCAGCTTGGTGGTTTCCTCTTTACTGGTGTACCTCCTACATTCCCCCTATTTCAGTCCCTCCCATCTGTGCCCAAAAAAGAAGGTAGTGAAAGGAAGGGAACATTAGGGTTCTGAGCCCCTTGGGCAGTTGGGAAGAGAAACGAAACAAAACCATCGGATGTGACAGAGATGGACAATCAAGAAGTCTAAAGCAAAATGGGGAATGTGGTAAGAGACGGAGAGAAAAGAGCAGCCACCTCCCCCACTAACCCTCTTGCTAGGAAGAGCTGGAGGAAAGCCTCAAATATTCGGAAGCACACATATTGAAGAAGGGTGGTGGAGCCTGAAGGAGTACGTTAAGGAAGGGGAGGCACCTCTATCCTTGTAGAACTGTATCCCCCTCCCCCAACCTCAGGGGCGGCAGCATGATGCACCATAGACACTTGGTCACTGTAGGTGATACATAGAAAGAAGTGTTCATGACCTTACTGGTGTAGCTGGCCTGCCGTGGGGCTGGTGGCTGGAAGGACACAGTTGACAAAAACAAGGCATCCTCAGCTCAGAGATGAATTCGCTTCCAGATCAGGAAGCAGAACTGACCACCTGTGAGATCAGATGGCACCAGACGTGTCCTTTCCTCCAGATCGCCTCTCCGAGCGTTGGGAACCTTTTCCATTATCACTGGAACTCAGTCTGGGTATTTCTTTCAGATCTTCTCCCCCTCAAAGTGGTCCTTCCTGAATGGATGCCTCCACTTTATACATCAGCTTCATCCTTCCAGAATCCAGGCTGCATCCAGCTGCACCAGGCTGTACGGACTGGGCCCAGGGATCCAGGGGTGGGGGTGGTTGGGATTGGGGGGTGCCCTAGATAAAACATTTCTAAATTCACTGCAAATTGCTCCTCATAACACCCCAAAGGAAAATTCTATGTTTAAAAAAAAAAGTATGCCTGGTATGATCAAGAGACACTCTCTTGATTACAGTCCCGAAAGACAGAGCTATTGATCAAAAAGCTCTGAGTAGACGTAAGAAGACAGAGCTAGTAAAATAATAATGATAACTTATTTTTTTCATTTATGAGACATTTGACAGTAAATTGCTTACATTTAAAGTACCTTAAAAATGTAAAAAAAGAGGGAAAAGTAGCTGAAAAGAGTCATCATTTCTACCACACTGGAAAAAAACCCGATTGAATTTAAATTGTTTAGTTATATTTATGTGAGAATGCTATGGGAGAGGCTCACAAAGAGTAGAAAAAATGATACACATGGTGCACCAGGATGGCTCAGGTAGTTAATTTTACAACCTTGGCTCAGGCTGTAATCTCATGGTCCATGAGTTCAAGCCTTGCGTGGGGCTTTGGATTGAGAGCTCAGATTAATACAGAGAGCAAACTGGTGGTTGCCAGAGGGGAGGTGGGAGGGTGAGTGAAATAGATAGAGGAGTAAGAGTAATAACAACAAACAAACAATACTGAAAACATACCTTTGACATTTTATTTTTATTTGAAAAATTGTTTCCATTGGCTTGCTCACTGTGATATTCTTAAGGATGCAAATAATTTTTTATTTGTATTTGATTTTATCCCTTCTCCATTTATAAGCAGTAATGTGTCATGTCTGTCAGTATATTTGTGGCATATGTACACGTACATGTTTGCACACATGTATGAGAGGATGTGTATGTGGGTGTGCAAGGGCTTTGGAAGCAGAGGTCACAGTACCAATCAGACTTGGGTTTCTTAAATTCAATATCTATTAAAAGGTTCAAACAATTAAATTAGCAATAGATCCTTGGAGATTACATTTTAAATCATTCTTACATACTTAAAAACATTACTTATGATGATTGTGAGACTTTATAGTGCTCCTGAAAAAATTGACAAACCGAACAAAATTGTTTTCATTATTTTTACTCCCTCCAATTAAAACCTGTCAACACAGGGGCCCCTGGGTGACTCAATCAGTTAAGCATCCGACTTTGGCTCAGGTCATGATCTCACGGTTTGTGAGTTTGAGCCTCACATTGGGCTCTGTGCTGACAGCTCAGAGCCTGGAGCCTGCTTTGGATTCTGTGTCTCCCTCTCTCTCTGACCCTGCCCTGCTCGCACTGTGTTCCTCTCTCCCTCAAAATAAATAAACATTAGATAAAACTTAAAAATCTATCAATGTATATGGGAATTTTAAAAAATTTCCCACCCAAGTCTACATATAATTTTACATTCTAAACTTTGTATTAATATTTCAATAGATTTTTTAAGGTCGTTTTAGTTTCACAGCAAAATTAAGCAGAAGACGCAGAGATTTCCTGCATTCCCCTCAGTGTTACTCATGTGTACCCTCCTCCATTATTTGCATTCCCCAGAATTTTAAATTTTAATGTTATATCATGAATATTAAAATAACTTTCTGTTATATTTTAATTATTTTAATAGAAGCATGCTCTTATACTAACTCTTGCATGATAAACTATTAAATTCATCCTTTATTTTTACATAAGAACTTTGTTATCATAAATAATGATCACTTTTGACTTCTAATAAATTATGATGAGTTTACATATGACTCAGTCTATGGTGAGCATTGATTTAGCCTCATTAGGTTTTTAATTTTCACAAAAAGATCCTCTGACTATAGAGCGGTGCCCCCACTTAACATGCACAGCGTTTTCTTTCTATAGCCTTAAAACAATTTTAATTTTGGGTAATTTGGTAGATAATGTGGTCTTTTTAAGTGCATTTCAATTTTCGTATCTCTATCGCTTCTCGGCCTTTTGGCTAAGATCAAGTGCAATTTTCGTATCTCTAAAAACTCATGAAGAGAAACTATTTTCCAGATGTTACCTTATTTAATTGAAAAAAAAAAACAAGCAGACCAACGTAGACCTTCAGAGGTTTTGAACATTAGTAAATTCTGTGTATATATAGATGCATATGTTATACTCTTAAATAATACATATTATTTGTACAAGGTAGGAGTTTAAATTATCACAAGCCAATCTGGAATTTTGAGTGGAGATAAAAGAACCAGATGTGTGATTCAGGACTAACTTGGGTCTACTGAAGAGAGAAAAAAACTTTGACCTCAATAAAAGATTCATGTTTACTAAAAGATCCAATGAAGTTTCTAAAATATTCATCATTAGTTCAGTTTAGCATACCATTTCCTTGACTTTTCCTTCATATTTATCTGCTCTCCTGAACCTCTGGGTGGCTTTATACTTATTCTGTCATTGTGAATGTCCTGCTTTAGCCACATGACTTTTCATTGGGTGGCCCTTGAATTAATAC
>NC_043703.1:7249874-7397714 GCF_006229205.1 Suricata suricatta | reverse complement strand
CTCAGCATGACACCCTCAAGGTCCATCCACTTTCCTACGAAGGGCCATATGTCATTCCCTCTCATTGCCATGTAGTACTCCATCGTGAATATGTACCACATCTTCTTGATCCATTCGTCAGGTGATGGACATTTAGGCTCCTTCTATGTTTTGGCTATTGTTGACACCCTCTTACACCGTTGGTGGCAATGTAAACTGGTGCAGCCGCTCTGGAAAACAGTGTGGAGGTTCCTCAAAAAACTATCGATAGAACTCCCTTATGTCCCAGCAATATCATTGCTGGGGATTTACCCAAGAGAGACAGAAATGCTGATGCATAGGAGCACATGTACCCCAATGTTCATAGAGGACTGACTCTTGATTTCGGTTCAGGTCATGATCCCAGGGTCCTGAGTTTGAGACCCATGCCCGGCTTTGCACTTACAGCATGGAGCCTACTTGGGATTCTCTTTCACCTTTTCTTTCCACCCCTCTCCTGCTTGCAGGCTCTTTCTCTCTAAATAAATAAATAAACATTAAAAAGAAATGCAAAGCCTTGTCTTGAACTGTGTAAGAAATGCTTCTGACTATGAAGTTATTTTATGATAAGTTATGACACACATAAAGGATCAGCTGTGTGACGTTACAGTTTCTTGAAGTGTTATTTATACACTATGCAGCCATAATTATAGTAGTTACTGAAAAAGAGAAGAAGACAGAACAAGTCATGAGAGTGACAAGGGTAACATTAGAAGAACGATTTCAGAAAACTATTGAATTTTTTATCTGTATATGTTATAAAGCTGAATGAGATTTTAAAGCATTTTAGAGAAGTTGGGTTTCTGCTTAAAAGAATGTTGATTTGTTTAATTATTTTTAATTATCTTCAATTTAATTATCCAGATTTTGTATCATAAAATAAATAACCAACTTACATTTTAATTATATGCACACAAATAAAATATAAAATATATATTTTTAGGGGCACCTGGGTGGCTCAGTTGGTTAAGCGTCTGGCTTCAGGTCATGATCTCACGGTTCATGGGTTCGAGCCCCGTGTCAGGCTCTGTGCTGACAGCTAGCCCAGAGCCTGGAGCCTGCTTCAGATTCTGTATCTCCCTCTCTCTCTGACCCTCCCCCGCTTGCACTGTCTCTTTTGTCTCTCAAAAATAAAATTTTAAAAAACATTAAAAAAATTTAAAAATACATATATTTTATATAAAAATTACTGACATTAATTTTAACTGCCAATGGGTTACAAAAGTATCAAAGAAAACTGAAACAAATGCTCCGTTTTATAGATCTTCTTGAAACAGGACTCAAGACCAATTAGGAAAAGGCTAAACTGAAAAAGATTCTCTTGAACCTGCACTGAGGTTCACGCAAGAATTATGAGAGAGAATTGTGAGACATAGGGATTTTGAGGGTTACGTATTCTTTTTACTCTCCTTTGCTTAACACTCAGCCTCATTATCCAAAGTGAGTCAGTTAAAGTCAAGAGTTAGGAAGGAACAAGCTAGAACATTCAAGGACGGGTGGTTTAATAGGAGCTGTCTGTCTATGTCATTTGTCAAACTCTTGCATGAGTAAATATAAAACATATGTGTGAATTATGTCTATCTTAAGATCTTGCTCCATCACTCTATTCTAAAATATCAGATATGTTTGTTTATTCTCATAAATATATGTTCAAGTTTGATCGATTATAATGTACCTCTTGTTTTGGATGTTCAAAGAAGCACCCAGGTTAATTGTTCAAGTTTAGACCTAATTGACATGTAGAATTTTACCTTTTCCAGAGAGCCCTATAACCGACGTTGGGCATTTCACGATTATAGAGAAGCTGGTTTATGACAAGACAAAGCACATCGAGGACACAGATGGGGATTAGAAGCAGATGACCAAGGACCATTTCTTGGGGAGTGCCTGTGGTTAGGAGGGAAAAAGAAAAAAGAGAATGAAAGATACAAGAGTTAAGAAAGTGCTATAGATAAGAAGAAGGAATGGAGTTACTTCTTTTGGGGACAATAGGGTAAAGGGTAGCAAAATCCATTCATGATGCTCTTTAAACATAAAAATATTATCTAATAGAGAATGATGATGATAGGCAAGAATACAAGAAACTTAGCACCAAAGTTCTACCCACAGACCCACAGGTCAGGGCTACAGAGTAAGTAAAAGCAGTGTGTCACAAGGTGATGATTAGAAAGAAATGAGTAAATAAACAAGTACATAGGGCTCTTCTACAGTATCTATGGTTCAAGGCCACCAGGGACAAGACTGAATGTGAAAGCTTGGGGGAAACTTCAAGTAGGTGTAAACTAAGATGACCAGCTTTGCTTATTATTCTTGGTCCTCTGCCCTATTATAAATACACATTGCAGACCCATCTTTCCAGAAGATAAATTAATTACTTAACTGTTTCATATTTGAACATATCTGGGAAAATAAAGATTATCTCTAAAAAGCTTTCCTAACAAATTGATACAGTATGAAATAAAAATCAAAAGAAAGTCAACATTTTTTTTTCTATTCCTTTGATGGAGAGAGAGAAAAAAAATAGAAGGCTTTCACAAAGAAATGCTTTTACTGTTCAAAGGGGATTATTTAGGAAACTGAACACATTAGCATCCGATGCCTGAGCTACCCTTTCAAAGTGAAATTAAGCTGAGTAATAATAACCTCCTCCCTCCTGACTTCTTTAAATAAATACATTCGAACATAAAACCTTGCATTGTGGCATGAGGCTTACAGCTTCTTCTACCTTTAATGAGACCAGGCCAAGCCAAGGGGGGAAAAATGATTTGTTAATGAGAGGAGGAAGCCCCTGGCAGTCCCAGGATGTAAAGAACTTTTATTCTTCATGACTGTGTACAGAGTTTTCCTTCACTTGTTAACTTCCATGCATTTTTGTAGCACGTAAAAAAGCCCATATGGGTTGCAATTGTAAAAGCCCCTTTTATGCTGCTTTGCCAGGAATTTACATTTCCTTAAGGTAGAATCAGCCCTCTGGGATCTCCTCCTTTGTCCCTCAGAGGGAAAGTTCCAAGACCTTCTTTGATCAGCTCCTCTCCCCCAGAGACCTAAGCTCCTGGCACACCCCATTCTCCCCTCACCTAATTTTTCTCTCATTTCATTGAGAAATTTACCACATAGACATGAGTCTGTCGCCAACCCACATTCTACTTGCTTTATTTTAACCACTCAAACTAGACATCTCATGTTATTGTTATAGAAAACTAATGTTCATTTATATTTACCCATATAGTAAATAAAAACAAAATTCACCAGTGTCTATTGTGTCAAAACTACATTCTGAAATTGTTTTCCCTGTTTCTGAAATGTGTCTTCACAGTCTCCTTTAGTGAAAGTATGTTGGGGATAAGACACTTTGGGGTGTCAGGCATCAAAAATTTTTAGATATCATTCCTGAGTGGAATTTTGTATTTTTAAGTTGATGACTATTTTCTCTTAGAACATTAAAATGACTATTTTACTGTTTTCCTGCATTTGTTGATCCTGTCATTCAACTGTCAGCCTTATTGTTCTCTGTAGGTGATCTGTCTTTTCCTCATGAGTGTCTTTAATTTATTTTCTTTTTCTTTGAGGTTCTTTTATTTCAACGTGAAATGTCGAAGTGTGGATTTCCTTTTACTTGCATTTTACACGCTTCCTGGATCTGAGGTTTGCAGTCTCCCTCTCTTTAAAACTCTCAGACGCTATTTCTTTGAATAGTGCCTTTTAAAAATTTTGTTTCTCTTTTCTCTTTATGGAAAGTTAATGAAGTCTGTATTAGGATTTTTTTATTTTCTATATAATGTTTACCATTTCTCTCCAAGTCCCATATCCTTTCTCCTTGGACTTATTCTGATGGTTTCAGTGATCTCTCTAACTCTCTTATGTCTAATCTTGAGTTTCAATTTCTCAATCATGGTCTTCATTTATAGATATACTTTTCATTATTTTTTCAAACCTGTTGGTTTATTTCTTCACTGTTGCTTAAATTTTCACTATTGTTTTCTTTAAGTTCTTTTTTTAAAAATTTTTTAAATTTATTTTTGAGAGACAGAGAGAGACCATGTGAGCAGGGGAGGGTCAGAGAGAGAGGGAGATACAGAATCTGAAGCAGGCTCCAGGCTCTGAGCTGTCAGCACAGAGCCCAAAGTGGGGCTTAAACCCACAAACCGTGAGATCATGACCTGAGTGAAAGCCAGATGCTTAACCAACTGAGCCACCCAGGTGCCCCTCTCAAAGTTATGTTAAACATGTTTATTTTGTGTTTTGTGACTCGTAACTCCCAAATCTGAGGTCTGTGTGGCTGTGATCTTCACTCTATGGTAGATGCCACAACTTTGTGGGTACTCACCCAGAACACAACCTTCCTATCCCAGGGTGTTTGCTAATCTTTTGCTGTGAGCCCTGTGTCTTCCCACTGTCTCTGCAAAAATTCTTGGAGATCCGAGGTTGAAGTCTGTTTGTTTTTCAAAGAGGAGTGTCTATTCTTCTGAACATGCCTGAGGGTAGGTAATACAACCAGAGCCCTCTATAAATTACGCACTTTTCTTAGAATATTTGGAATATACAAGTGACATGAATTTATAACTCAAAACCACATGAGAGGTGAATTTTCAGGAGCAATTTTTCTCCCTGCTAGCTAAAACTAATTTTTAACATAATTAAGTATGTTTTTTTACCTTTTTCCTTGACAGTGTATTTGTTCATTTTTCACCTTTGCATTTGAGTATAATCTTTATGACCTCACTTCCATGAAGACACGTCCACTGTCTTTCCCCACCCTCTTTATAAGTACCATTGTCACTTCCCCAAGCTAGAAAACTCATTCATCCTTGACCCCTGTAACTCCTCCATTTCTCCACAACCCTTGACTGTGATATGGTTTGCATTTTAGTGCCTAGACATAGGGTTATAGCTCAATTTACCAAATGCGAACAAGTCTACTCCACAGGGCTGATTTGCTTTGTAATGATACAGTCCTATTTATATGCCTCTTCAACAAATCTGCATTTTTTATTCTTCTTTTTTTAAACTTTATTTGAGAGAGGGAGAGGGAGTGGGGGGTGGGTCAGAGAGAGAGAGAATCCCAAGCAGGCTCCACTCTATCAACACAGAGCAGGACATGGGGCTCAATCTCACCAAATGTGAGATCATGAACTCAGCTTAAATCAAGAGTTGGACACTTAACCAACTGAGCCACCCAGGTGCCCCTCTACAAATGTGTATCATAAGCAAAAGGTTTTGAAATGAATAGATATATGAATAGTGAAATCCAATAAACCAGAAGTTTTCAACGCCTACAACTGATCTCAGTGGTTTGTTCATGATGAAATATAGGATCGTATCCTCTGCCAAAGATGTAATATAAATATCTACGTATATGGTTCATTGAAGGCATAAGTGCACCATCATTTCTGAAACTTTTATTATTGCCATGGTACATTTGTCATTAGGGTAAAAGTTATGTTACAATCACGCAACCGTGATGCTATTAATTTATTTCCTGTCCCTTGTAGCTTTTGCCACCACCAACCATAAAACCAGTAGAGGATCATTCTGGCACAAAACATACATTTATGAAGCACATATTATTTTGTTGCTTGCTCATAAGCCATATATATTCTATTCAGAGCATCCTCAACATGTCTCTATAGTTATATTTCAACCTAAAAAATTCTAAACATTAAGAAGAATGTTATTGTTGTTGTTACTCAATAAAGTAGTGACTGAACTTTTCCTTTCCTATTAAAATCATTATAATATCACTATTTTTAGAGCTAGATTCAGATATACTGCACAATAATTTGTTCACATTAGTAATGAACGTTTTGGTTTCTGTTAAGCCCTGGAGCCCACCACCCTTACTGCTCTCAAGGTGGAGAATCTCCATCTATATTCTTTGAATCTTAAGTTATGCTAAGAGCACCTTATCTCCAGGAACACAGGCCTCAGGGTCACATTGCTTGGATCTACCACCCATTAATTTTGCCCAGTTACTATTCATCACTTGTAAAATGGGACAATACAGAAACTTACAGAGTAGTCATACATTTTAACTGAGTCCCTACACATAAGATCCTTAGAAGTATTCTGCTAAGGGCTGCCTGGGTGGCTCATTAGTTAAGTGGCAGACTTTGGCTCAGGTCATGATCTTATGGTTTGTGGGTTCAAGCCCCATGTTGAGCCCTGTGCTGGCAGCTCAGAGCCTGGAATTTGCTTTGGAGTCCGTGTCTCCCTCTCTTCTGACCATGTCCCACTCCTGCTCTGTTTTTCTCTCTCAAAAATAAACATTAAAATTTTTTGAAGTTGTCTAATACTGAAAAAATCTCAATAAGTGACCAGAAACAACAATAGTAATATCACAATTCCCATGAATTCCAATATAGAGACTTAACATTTCAGGTCTAAATAATTGTGCAAGGTTCTAAATGTATGACTTTCCTCTGCATCTTTTTATTTTTCTCTAAAATGCCTACACATAAGATAAAGATTGCTTGTGCAATATTTTCCTCTGCTGAACCCTGTATGTCATCTTTTGTCTATCAGCACACATCCTTATGCCTTTATTACTTATCTATTGTCAGGGATCCGGGTAGGCTTAGCAGGGTCCTCTCACAATGTTGCAAGCAAGGTGTTGACCAGGACTGGAGTCTTCTCTGAAAGTCCGTCTGGGAGGGCAGTTTCTTCTCACTGTATAGCAACCCATAATCTTTGTTGCAATCAGTTGTGTCTTCTAGTCCTATGAAAACTGCATTCTCATTTCAAACTTTTTTTTAATTGTTATTTATTTTTGAAAGAGAGAAAGACAGACAGACAGACAGAATGTGAGTCAGGGAGCAGGGAGGGGCAGAGAGAGTGGGAGAGAGGATCCAAAGCAGGTTTCAGTCTCTGAACTGTCAGCACAGAGCCCGACACAGGACTTGAACTCATAAACTGTAAGATTGTAACCTGAGCTGAAGTCATAAACTTAACTGACTGAGCCCCCCAGGTGCCCCTCATTTCAACATTTCTTCACCGAGCAATGCATGTCCAAATCTCTGCTTTTTTCTTGTGTGAGCTGTTATGTGGCCAGCTTGTCACGGAAAGTTGTTCCCAGTTCTGGCCCTGGCCTCCACCCTTCAGGCCATACCCATCCTTCTGGCTCAAGTTTCATCTCCACAGAAAGTCTGTTCTCCATTCACCAATGATCCTGATTATTGCTTTCCCTCCCATCTTCTTTTTCTTTTAGAACCATACACTTTGTCAGTTTGATGTTCTCTGATTTGTCTATATTGGCCATAGAGAAATATATATTAACCAAATAATAAACAATTTGAGTGCACAGATCATGCCTTATTGGTATTTTGCACAACCACTAACACTGTTTTTGTAAACTCGATGCAAAAAATAGCATCATCATCATCATTATTATGTTTTATGTGTTTTATGTGTTATTATGTGTTTTCATCACAGAGATCTTGTAATTTTGTATTAGAAGGTGAGGTTATGTTCTGGTAGACTCTTGCAAAACATGGATGGGGCTTTTTCTTTTTAATATCAAGGAGCAAGTGTCATTTTTATTCTTCTTCTGAAAGAAATAGTGCCAACTAAACTAATCATGGCAAGTACAAATTTATGTCTTGAGTCTACAAACAATGCTGAAAAACTATTTCTTCTAAAATTTTTTAAAGGCAGGTTTTTTTGTTTCATTGTGTGTTATAGTGCTATATTGCAAAATGGTGTGGTAGAGTTTTAGCAAATTTAACTATTTGGGTTTCTTAGTGACAATAATGTGTGTGGTCAAGAACAAGCAACAAAATTTCTACAAAATCTCTAGTTCCTCTGCCTGACCACCAGCACTTTAAAATTCTCTATATATGTGTCCTATATATATGTGTTTAATAGATATATATATTAAACCTTGGTTTGCAAGCCTGATTCATTCTAGAAACATGTTTGTAATCCAAAGCACTTGTATATCAAAGCAAATTTCCCAATAAGAAATAACGGAAACTAAGATGATTCATTCTACAACCCAAAATATTCATATAAAAATGATTACAATAATGTAATATAATACAAAATATAAACAAAAGTGAATAAATTAACCCGCACTTCCCTTTGGAAACCTTCATGGCTGGTGTGAAGGAGACAAGAGAGAGGAATGTTACTGTGTTGGATGAATTTCACTATCCCTAATGAATCACTGATATTCCTTTGCTCAGTGTAATCTTTTGCTTTTTGTACAGCTTTACCAAGGAACCTATCCAACGGCACTTGCTTTTGTCTCCTTTTGAGGATTGCACAGAAATGTGACAGTGCATTACTAAGTTGATTCCTCGTTCGCACCGCCACAGCCTTATTTTAGTGGCACTTCTAAACAAAATTTTGCACTGTTTCCCACATTCCACACCTCCTTAATTTCATTTGAAGTGAGAATTTCCTCCTCCTTTCTCTCCTCCTCTGTAGATGAGATGGACACGTAGACTTCTTTTAAAATCTTGCAATTTCAGACGCTCACATACATTCTTTGTACTTCTCAGTGATTTCCTTCTTTACTTCCACAATAATTATCTCCTTCTTTCCACCTTCCTTTTCGACCTTTCTCTGCATGGGTGCTATTGTATACAATACAATACAGTACTAATACACTCTTGTCATCTACTGTATTGAATGTCACCGGCAATAAGGCCCCAGAGGAATGGGTCTCTATCTGCAGGCAGCCTGATCTAGAATGAAGCAAAGCATTCCTAAGCTCACTCTTGTATGGAAAAGCAAAGGACTGTCCATAGGTGGTTTAAGTGACAAAAAATACACCAGTGCCAGTTATGGGCACCTTCCAATGTCCTGAAAAATCATTGATTTTTGCCAAACACCACAACTTGAGATCAAGCATCCAAGCATGGGACATGATCACCCACAATCGTGCAGGGAGAGAGACAGGGAGAGAGAGAGGGAGAAGAACCATTGGCTCAGTTTTGATCCTGTGATGTTTGGCATCACATACTTCTCATATTGCATGACATCACTTCTTTGCTGTATAAAAATTATGTAGAAATGTTTACTTGTCTTGTGGAACATGCGCAGAAAAAGTTACTTGCAATCCAAGGTCTTACTATATATTATTGCATTATTATGTATAAATATATTATGTATCTTATTATTATATATTATTATATAGATATATATTATATATTTGTATATATTTCAGATTTCTTTGCATGTGTACTGTATCAAAACACTTTAACAGACTGCATAGCTCATTGAAAGTTTCAGCTGACAGTCCTACCTATCAAAGGTTTTCGTGGAATACTTACTTAGAAAGAGGTTCTCACTGAGATTCCAGTATTCTAGAATAGAAATGAAGAAGCCTTTCTTCAGCGTAACAATAGATATTTTACCTCTGTTCAGTCATGTTTTCATCTAAGGGTTTCTTAATTTTGCCTTTGGGTCTCCATTTTTATATTATTTTGTTTCCTTTAGCATAGTCTCAGAAAAGACAGGTTGATATCCTAATACATACCACATGGCTGAATATGGGGACAGTGGTACAGCATCTGTGATAATACAGATGAGCGAAGACGTGGCTTTGCCTTCGGTGGCGGTCACAGAGGTGGAAAGTGTGAATATAAACTTGGAGGCAGGACTAATAGGATTGGCTGCTGGATTGAATAAAGAGCAACAGTCTCTGAGACAGGCAAACAAAATCTTCACTAGGGGTAGAAGCAGATTTCTGCCTCCTTCTTGCCTTGCCTTGCCTTGCCTTGCCTTGCCTTTCCCTTTCTTTATTTCCTTTCTTTTCTTTCTTTCCCTTCCCTTCCCTTTCCTTCCTTTCTCTTCTCTTTCTCTCTCTCCCACCCTTCTTTCTTTCTCTTTCTTTCTTTCGTTCTTTCTTTCCTTTTTTCTTTCTTTCTTTCTTCACTCTGTCTTTCCTTCATTCTTTCTTCATTTGTTCATTCTTTCTTTTGTTCATTCTTTCTTCCTCTTGTTCTTTCTGTTGCTCTTTCTCTCATTCTTTCTTCTGTTCTTTCTTCCTTGGATTATGGTTTTGTATATGGTAAGCTCGAAGGATCTGTTAGACGCCACAGTAGAAATGTTGAATAAGCAGTTGAGTGTCACACTCTGGAGTTCAGAGGAAAGGTTCAGGCTAGAGATGGAAATCTGAAGCCACAAGATTAAGTAATGTCATGAGGGGTTTGAGTGTAAATAAAAGACAGTCCTGGGGCTTACCAACATTTGCAGGTCAGAAGGCTGAGGCGAAGTCAGAAAAACAGACTGAGAAATAAAGCTAGAACACCAGGTGTTTCCTGGAATCCAAGGGAAGAAACTGTGTCAGGGCTGAATTACACACCAAATGTTGATGTTCAAGTCACGGGGTGGCTGGGAGTTAGTCTTCTTATTAAGGACTTTACAAGCATTGTGAGAATGAAATCATCATTGAGTTGGATCAAGAGAAGATGTGAAGAGTTCAGTTGAAGAGAACGAGACTGTCCAGACAACACTTTGTGGAGATTTGTCTTAATGGGGGATTGGAGATAGGAGGAGGAGAAGCAGAGAAAAGAAGGGACTGACTTTAAATGTGTTGAGAGGGCTTCTTCCTTTTAAAAAATGTAAGAAAAGTCTTTGACAATAATAATGATCCAGTGGAAGGGCATAAAATGGAAAAGTATTATAGCAGTGCCTAATGTGGCCAAAGGGAGTGGATCCATGGGGCAGAAGGAAGGGAAACATGTGAGAGCAGGTGGGTCACCTGTCCTTTAGGAGACAAGGCAGAGTGTGGAGGATCTGTGGGCTCTGTGTCATACAGAGAGCTTCTAGTGACTCTCTCTCTCTCTTTCTCTTACCTGCATCAGTTTCCTCAGGAAAATAGGAAGAAGCAAGGTCAACTGTGAGTGACAACTAGAGAGAAGAGTTAGAGGTTTCAAGAGAGAGATGTGAAATATTAGTCTTAGGGATGTGGGAAGTGAATGGGCCATGTAAATGGGAAACAAGCTCTGGGTAGGATGCAAAGTAACACAGGCTCTAACACCGAGCACTGATAAGATTCAAGGTGGAATCTGAGCTTATCAGGAAAACAGATAGATGAGGAAGGTATATGTGTGCAAAGGAAGGCAGACGTGTAAAAAGAACTAAATGGAAAAGAGCCATACCCAAAGGTCAATAGATACCAACAGACATGTAATTGGTATAAAAAGAAGTGAATACTTGATGAATCAGATACAAGAGCCAAAAGATTGCCTCACATCAGGACACAGGATTTTTAAATCTGATAGAACTCGTTGATTCTTTATACACATGTATAACTTGATAAAATTAAAAACTTTGAAAATATTTAGTATATGAAATATTAAAACAGAATAGGGTAAGAGAGAAGAAAAGTGTATATTCATTTGGATGGATGGATAAATAGACAGATAGATAAAGTTCTATGTTTAGCTGTTGGAATAAATAATATACAAGTTTATTTGATTATACTTCATGGCCTCCTTAACACCAAAAGGGATCTGAGACGTAAGCAGACTTGTCAACTCTGTAATGAAGCATCATCACAATTAATAAGGTGTAGCCATACATTTCAGGGAACAGAAATGTCAGCTAGACTAAATCGCTTAATTATTAAAACATGGTAGTAAAGATAAGATTTTTGTCTTTGTGAAAGACAGCCACATTCCATGAATCAAAGAGTGAGAGCTGATAAACAGCAGTGGCAAATGCAGAGAAAAATACAGTTTTCTCATCTTTTACTTATGAAAACCTGCATTTTGTCAGCCCAGTCCTCCTAATTAACAGATCAAGACCATCGTTACTATCATCTTTTAACAAGAAGATTATACACATGAAGTTCAGCGGTTTATCCCACCATTAAACCAAAGTGAATTTCCAAGAAACTAATATTTGAAAACCAGTACATTTGTTGGGAAATGCCCGTAGCTGCTGCCATGATCTTTGGAAGAACAGAAGTCTTCTGCACTCAGGAATGCCACTCGGGTGCTGACTTCGGGAGTCCTGGTTGGCTCCAATCTTGGATGATGGATTCCCACAGATGTTCCTGCAAACCTAGGAGCCTGGGCCCATTGTGCTTAGAACTGGAGGGAATGTTCAGGAATCGTCCTCAGGCCTCTATTGTAGACCATGATGAGGGCAGTTTACCCACCAGTGACATGGAGCATAATTTGTTTTCTCTGTGAGCTTCCTGAGAGTATGGAAACAAGAGCTGATTTAATCTCCACAACATTTACTGTGGTTTATTGTATACCCAGAGCCTTGATTATAATTTCAAACAAAGAACAGGGTCCTCCTGCGTGTGACATCCAATGAGCCATGAAAGGAACTAAGTACATCCACTGCCCTGGAGAGATTCCAGCAGCTTCTCCGCATGAGATCAGTATATAACAGATGGGATCAGGGTGACTGATTTAATTAGAATATTTTAATAGCAGAATGGAGAACATTGTACAGCTCTATCAGCTAGAGGAAGGCCATTAAATGCACCAAAGTAATTGTTTCATTGGGAGGATATGTCAAATAAAATATATCTACGTGTAATATATATATTTAATTTGAAGGGACGTTCAGATGATGATTATGAAAATGAAGTCATTATATAACATATGATGGTTATCTAAATCTTTATGAGAAATGAACCTTTCCAGCTCCTCAAATATTTATCTTGTCTTATTAATTGAAGGATCCTGCTGCTTTAAGCTCCTTTTGACCTAGTCCGTGTTGTCCTCTAGACTTTCACGTGATACATTAGAAGAGGAAGTAGCTTTTTCAGTCTGTTCTGAAAAATAGACTTTTTTGAGACATAACAGGCAGCTTATAAAATACACAGCATCTATCCAGAGTTAGTGAAGTCTCTAAAGGAAATAATAATAATACAAAAATGCAGTTCTTAAGGAAGATAGCATCCTGTCTCGTGCTGCCAAATGAATCTTATGAAAACATAAAGCCAATTAATCTCTTTTAATTAGTATTATTTAATCATAAAATATTTGATGGTTTTTACTGAAATATTTGCTAATAGCTTGATATGTATAGTAAGGATTAGTATCTCCAAAATGATGTTATCTTGCTAATTCTGGGAGATCATGAATTATATATTATCTTTCAAACAGTATCTACGATTTTATTTTGAACAAATCTTACATCTCATATAACAGAGCAGGTCTTCCTATGATAATGAATGATTGCCTTAACACAAGGCTTAGAGTCACAGTGCTTAACAGAAATTGAATTCATTCAATAATAGAATTTATGTCAATTAGCCTTAGTAGAATTTGTTGTTGAGTTTCTCTACAAGCAATAAGAGAAAAAAAATGTATTTTTTAAGCTGAAACAGACTTTGTGTTATTCATGTATACCTGAAAGAATGTTTTTTAAATTTTCTATACAAATCAATATAATCAAGTAGGTTTGAGGGGATGATAAAACAAGATTATCTATCTATCTATCTATCTATCTATCTATCTATCTATCTATGTATTTATCGACCTACTTACCTATCTGTATCTATGTATCTAAAAGTTATTTTCTTTTGGCAATACAAAAATAAATGGTATTTTTTGCATAGTAATAAGATTTCATGCATTACCTTCTTGAAATAATGAATTCAATTAACAGATTTATTTTTTAAGTAATTGGTATACACATTCATTACCTCACTTAAGGTATAATGGTATATGCTTAGTATTAAAATTCTAGAAAGGAGTAAGAATAAAACAGGTAAAGAGAAGACTCTAGACTCATCAACTGCAGTTGCCAGGAGAGATCTTTGCTGTGAGAATCCAGGAAGGATCATAGACTCACAGATGCTAAGTGTACCAAGCTGGCAAAGACGTTCTTCAGACCCAAAACTCAAATGAAGTACAAAACTTGTCTTTGTGCCCCAGCACAAATAAAATCCCAAATGAGTCAAAACTCTGTAAGCGATGCCGTTGGCATACTTCTCAGTTAAAGAAACTGGCAGTCATGCCTTTTTCCAAAGGAAGTTTGTTGAAGGAGAATGTATTCCCGCACGTTACTATAGTGCACACGTTGATGCAGAAGCTGGGAGTGGGACATGAACCGGGTCCAAGCAAGAGAATTTCAGAACATAAACCAAAGCAGGATGCAGTCAGGAGAGAATTGAACACCACCTGCTTGTGGTGCCCTAAGAATTGCATCAACCTTCAAGGGAGAGGGACCAAAGATTAGTCAGAATCAGTTTACCTGTTACTTGTGTGTTCATGTATAAATATTTCCCGGTTCAGCTATTCACTTAATAAATGACATGTGCTTCAAATATTACATTTAGTCATTTTCAAGAAAAGATTTTGCTTAAAAAAATAGAGCCTTGGTTTGAAAGAACCCTAAAGAGCCATTGGCAATTATATCTGATGCTCTGGTATCAAGAATGATCAGAAAAGACAGGTACACCTTACGGCCTGCGGCTTTTTTCCCACCGGGTCCAGAACCAGCCTGCCCTGCATTGCACCCAACCATGCCAACCAGTAGCCCTTCACCTGCAATTCCCCTCACCAGTGCTTCCCTTACCTCTGCAAAGCTCCTCCCCAGAAGTACCTGGAGCTGTCCTGAGTTTGAAGTGGGCAGTATAAAAAGCCATATCTTTGTTTTTTCCTCTCATTATAAATGCAAAGATTTAGAGTAAAACTTTATAAAGCCCAGGAGAGAAAAACAATTGGGTCATTCCTCACTGCCCTTCTTTGGACTGACTCTGTGCTCAAACAATAATAAACCACAAAAAAAGAGGTGTCTCCATCCATAAGAAAATGACTTTTCCATTTTTCTCTATAAAATATAACAAATGGATTAGTTACTTATATGGCCAATCACTGAAATAGTACCAGACTCGAGATCTTCTCTAATTGTTTATGGAATTAATGAAGGAATGAAGGAATGAAGCCAACCTATGTGAATTCCCATGTGAATTCTGTTCCTAGGTGAAAATGATGCTAATACCCCGTTGTTAGTAAAACGAAAGCTTCAGGCCATAATTATTGAAGAATGGGTATTAGTTTGACTATGATATGTCTTGTCTCTCCTTCTGCCTCTGCTGCAATGAATGTGTTATATTCTGACCTGACTGTATGGGAAATTAACTAGATTGTATTAAAATTAAGCCTGTTAACATAGACTTGATAACACATTAAAGTAATATGTTAAAAAAATTCTAGGATGTTAATACCAAATATGTGCAGAATGGTTTTTTTTTTTTTTGCTTTATAAATGAATGAGCCCTTTTACCCCTATACTGAGACAAGATGTAATTGTTTTTTAAACAGTAAGTTAAAAAGTGTCATTACAGGGGCACCTGGGTGGCTTAGTTGGTTAAGTGTCTGACTTTGGCTCAGGTCATGATCTCACCACTTGTAAGTTTGAGCCCTGTATCAGGCTCTATGCTGACTGCTTGGAGCCTGGAACCTGCTTCGAATTCTGTCTCCTTCTTTCTCTCTGCCCTTCCCCTACTCACATTCTGTCTCTGTCTCTCAAAAATAAATAAACATTAAAATAATAATAATAAAAGTGTCATTATATGGCAAAATAATATTCAAATGAGGGGATATATTAAATTAAAAGCTACAAATCTGGGAAAATGAAATACTATAGTGCTCTATGGTTGTGTCCAATGGCTTCAAAGACAGCAACTTCTTAAGTGGGTTACATTTGGCTACTAAATCATTAACCTGTATGTTTTCAGCACACATTGTAATTACTGGGTGATATCTTATTGGTTTTATGTCAAAAATGAGGAAACTTAGACCAATAGTTCAAGAGGTTGTCAATTGCCAGTTCTGATATAAATTGTAAGTGGCTTCTTAATAAGTACTCCAGATATACGGCTTCATATTCTAGCAATTAATGTCTAGTGTCCTCATTACTGGATATTTAACAGTATAATTCAGAAATCACAAAGTTATCATGATATTGAGAGTTGCATTTCTAAGAGGGAAACTATCTATTCAACCTAGTTGTGACATGATTAATGCTTGGTTCAGACCAGTGAATTTCCTGTTAAATCGTCAATGCACACAGTCAGATTTAAAAGGCTTCATCCATTTGTTGGTTTAAAATTCTGACTCTCCAGCTAAGATGATTAAACTTGAATCTAATTTAGCCTATGGAAAAACAAATGCTAAAGGTGTCTAAAAATTCACCATTTAAAAAAAAATTAATGATCCTACATTGAAAAATCCTAACCATTGAAACAGGAGAAGAGTAATTTACATTAGTGGGCGGTGGTGGCAATGGGATAATTAAGGGTTACAAGTCATTAAGATACAGCAGCATGACTGTGCACTGATACCCACAGTGGTGGATCCCCAATCACTGGATATTTCAAGAGCTTTGGGGCTTCTTGCGCATTTATTTAGTTTAGTGGGAATCATAGCGGTGATGATAATAATGACACTAATCTCTAGTGTTTCAGAAGACCAGGTACTATGCCTAGCCGTTTCCATTCTGATCACTCCTGATCACTTCCACTCTTCTTATGAGGTAATATTTTGAGAAAACTAAGGTACATAGGCAAAAGTTAGTTTTTGAGATTTCAGAATTAGAAAGTGATAAAGCTGAGAGAGTTAATGCAGACAGTGTGCTGTCTTTTTTATGCACACACACACACACACACACATGCACGCACACACGTGCACGCACATGCAATCATGCATTGTGGCAAACTCTGTTTTTTTTTTAAATTAATTTATTTATTTTGAGAGAGGGAGACAGAGAGACAGAGACAGACAGAGAGAGACAGAGAATCCCAAGCAGGCACTACTCTGTCAACAGAGGGATAGTGGGGGGATGGGGTAGGGAAGGTTCAATCCCAGGTACCATGAGATTGTGGCCTGAGCCAAAATCAAGAGCCAGATGCTTAGCCAGCTAAGCCACTGAGGCTCCCTGCCGCATCCTCTTTAAATGTCTCTTATCCCTGTGACATTTTAAAATTCAGGTATAGTGTTAACAAGCAATAGTTAACCAACTGTTCAGAAATAATTGATATTCTACTACAAATGTGATAAATGGTACGTTTTATTAAAGGCAAAAAAAAGTTTTTTAAAGGCGAAGTATCAACATTGTGCAGAAAGAACCTTAAACATGAGCTATTTAATCAATGATTCTAAGATACTCCTGATAGTTCCATAACATTCTAATGAAAATTATTAATTAAATATTGGACAAAATACAATTTTATTTTCTCTTGTTTTTTCTTGGAAGCAAAGGATTGGACTCTGTGTAGGGACTGTGCTTCTGCACATGGGTATTCAAATACGTATTTCCGGTTGGTGCAATATTGTATGTTATGTGTTTAGCCAAGAGGAAAAAGTATAAAAACTATTTTGCACAGACAATATAACTATGTTAGTTTACTATTGTGACTATTGAAGAATATGACCAAGGGTGCCTAAATGGCTCAGTGAGTTAAGCAACCAACTCTTGATTTTGGCTCAGGTTAGGATCTCAAGGTCATGAGACCAAGACTTGCCTGGGGCTCCTCATTAGGTGTGGAGTCTACTTAAGATTCTCTCTCTCCTCTCTCTCTCTCTCTCTCTCTCTCTCTCTTTCTCTCTTTCTCACTGTCTCAAAATAAATAAAATTTTAAAAATATGACAAATTTAGTGGGTCAAACAATATATATTTATTCCCTTACAGTCTATAGGTGGAAATCCTAAAACCAAGGTGTTGTCAGAGCCATGTGTTTTCTGGGGGCTCGAGAGGAGAAGTTATTTTCTGGCCTTTCCTTTTTCTATGTGCCACCTGTACTCCATGCCCTTGGCCCTCTCCTCCATCTTCAAGGATGGGAGCATAGCATCTTCAAATTGCTGCCTCTCTGTGTCTGTCTCTCTCACCTCTGCTTCCTCTGTCACAGAAGGATATATGACAGGACCCTTCTGATTGCATTGGGCCCTCTTCCATAATCCAGGCCCATCTCCTCCATTTATGATCCATTGCTAATTTAATCACTGATCCAAAGTCCTTTTTGCCATGTAAAGTAACATGTTCCCAGGTTCTGGGGATTAGTACTTGGATATTTGTGGGGGGACATCATTCTGTCTATCACACCTACACAGAAAGATAACACCAAGTGCAAATCAGCCTACTGCTTAAATTCTTGTGAGTGTGACTTTCATTGCTCAGTGCACTCACTTTTAGCAGTTGGCCTAGAATGTTTCTTTTGCTGGTCACTCCATTGCGTTTCCACTCTGAAGTAAGCTGGAAGTTGCAGAAATCCTCTCATTTTGGATCCCATTGTGAATGTTTTCAAATAATACCTTAATGTGATAAGAACCAATTCATAAAAGCAGAAGAGGGTGGGCTCCATCCTATTAGTTTGACAAGTCATCATCAAACGGTTTTGTGTTTGTGAGGCAAAAGGCCCAGTTGCTGTGTTCTGGGAAGTGTCTCCAATGACCTACAGGTGTGCTGAGGTGACGGTCACCAGGGGATGAGCCTGGGGCCTCCCGTGGGGGTCAGGGGCTGTGGGAGTAGCTTATCCTGCCCTGCTAGCTGGCACCCACCAGGACACTGAGCACCCCTCATTTCTATGTGTCCCCAACTTACAAATATTCAGAAAAACACTACTTACTCAAACTAGCTGTCAAACTGTGTTATCATGATGCCTCCAGTCTTAGTTCTCTGCCTGCCATCCATTTGTCTTCCATGCATCTTAACATGGCCTGAAGTGTCTTTCATGATCCACTGCCTTCCTGAATCTCCTACCCATCTCTCTCCTACAGCCTTTCTATTCAATGCTCCAGCATTACGGATGTAAGCAAATTTGAAAAATGCTGTCGCAGACGTTTTTCTTCTCTAAAAATACATAAGCATATTGTGGCTGGATGTGCATCAATAATGAGCATTTATGTAAAAGTAACAATTGAATTATTAACGTTAGCCATACTGACAGGTGTGAGGTGGTATCTCATTGTGGTTTTGATTTGTATTTCCCTGATGATGAGTGATGTTGAGTATTTTTTCATGTGTTGGTTGGAACTAGAGGATATGATGCTAAGCAAAATTAGTCAAAGAAAGACAAATATCATATGACTTCACTCATATGAGGACTTTAAGATACAAAAGAGATGAACATAAAAGAAGGGAAGCAAAAATAATATAAAAACAGGGAGAGGACAAAATATAAGAGACTCTTAAATATGGAGAATAAACAGAGGGTTACTGGGGAATTGTGGGTGGGGGAAGGGGCTAAATAGGTGAAGTGCATTAAGGAATCTACTTCCAAAGTCACTGTTGCACTATATGCTAACTTCGATGTAAATTAAAAGTTAATTAAGAAAAAAAAGAAAAAGAAGTAAATAAATAAATAAATAAATAAAAGCTGGGATTCTATTGGCATTCCATTAGAAAAGGCATTTCTAGGGGAGCCTGGGTGGCTCAGTCAGTTAAATGTCTGACTTCAGCTCGGGTCATGGTCTCACGGTTCCTGGGTTCGAGTCCCACATCGGGATCTGTGCCAAATGCTTGCTCAGAGCCTGGAGCCTGCTTTGGATTCTGTGTCTCCTCTCTCTGCCCCTCACCCACTCACACTCTGTTTCACTCTGTCTCTCAAAAATAAATAAATGTAAAAATAATTAGAAGAGACATTTTTAGTTCAAGCTTATCAGAGCCTGGGTATGGAGTCTCATGTTCAGACTTACTGTGTGCCTTATGGAAACATTGTGTTATCTTATTTGATCCTCTAAACAATTCTGTAATGAACTAGGTCTCAATTTTCTTAAATCATATTGAATAGCTTTGCTATTTTAACTAATGTTTAACTTTGAAATTAATTATCTTTTCATGATAGTCCACCCTAGGATCATTTCGCTTAACCCATTTATTTTACACCAGAGAAACCCAAGAGCTGCGTATTTAAGTAATTTGCCCTTTCCTACATAATTGACATCACTAAATTTACACAGAATATTAACCCAAGGAGAAATTTCACTTGAAGGAACGGTAGAAAAAGAACATATGATTAAACACAGATGGTACCTGGCTCACCTAATATGTCTACCAATTTTCTTCAGTTGCCTTTTAACTCTAATCAAATATGGAAGTTTTCTAAGCTGAAAGTGGTATATTACCCAAGATCCCTTTCAAAGTCTTGGAAAGGGTCTTGGGTAATATACGTAGTCTTCCACCTCCTGAGACTAGACAAGGCCATAGTTATTGGTTTATTGCTGGTGAACATGGGTGAGTTTTCTCTCTCTGTCTCTCTCTTTTCTTTTTACCTTTTGTTGTTCTTGTTGTTTTGTTTTGGGACTTTAGCTAGAATTTTCTGATAAATAACTCTCCTTGACTTTTTGTGGGAAGCATGGAGCAGTTCACTCTATAATAGAGTAAAGCTGTTGTCTAATATTATCTCAGAGGTTCTTAAACTGGGCTCCACTTGAATTTGATGTTACCTATAGGAAATAAAACACAGTAGTATAAGCAATTCTAGGTGACTTTGTTAACAACAGAAATCAGAAATTTTCGAGTTAGTTTAGAGTTATTGAGGATATCATAAAATTCTGTGTATACTCACCACTACTTTGAAAGTATGATGCTTGATAACAAATATGTTCCCTTCATTTCAGTACGTTGCTCTCCTTAGTAATCCTATGGTTGTTTTGTACATTTAAAACCTTGAGAGACCCTTGGGTTCTTCCCATAATCTGGCTATTGTTGGAATTGCTGTTACAAATGCTGGGGTGCATGCATCCTTCTGTTCAGTAATTCTGTACCCTTTGGGTAAAGACCCAGTAGTGCAATTGCTGGATCTTAGCGTAGTTCTAGTTTTAACTTTCTGAGGAATCTCCATGCTGTTCTTCAGAGTGGCTGCACCAGTTGGCATTCTCCCCAACAATGTCAGAAGGTTCCTCTCTCTTTCTCTGTGTCCTCATCAACACCTGTTGTTTCCCAAGGTGTCCGTTTTAGCCATTCTGACAGGTGTGAGGTGATTTCTCCTTGTGGTTTTGATTTGTATTTCCCCAATGATGAATGATGTTGAGCATCTTTTCATTGTCTGTTAGCTATCTGGATGTCCTCTTTGGAAATATGTCTCTAGTGAAATGAAATACTAGGAATTCTCCATATATACACATTTCTCTCGCTCTGGATTTAATACGAATGAACCTAAAGTGTGATCAGTGCCTTTGACTTGCCCAACTTCTCCTTTCAATGTTGAGTAGAAAACTGAAATACAATTTGTCTCTTTCTCTTTCTTTTCTCTCTGAGAACTGAACTCAAGCAGGCATTAATCATTCATCACAAATAAGCAGAGATGTGTACTAACTATTTGAATGCCTGATATTGAGTCTTTATTTTTTGAGAAACCATGGGACTCAAATTTCTTGTATTGTCTACAAGGCCATAATGCATCTGCTTATAATGTGCATAAATTTTCCAAAGGTCTAGGTTCTCTAGAGCTCCACAGAGTTACTGATTTTAGGCACTGCAACACCCTACCTCTCAACAGTTTTCTTTGACTGGTAGCACCATTCGGGTTCAAGAAACACTAGTGCCATAGAATTGAAGCCCTGAATCCCAGAATGGAATGGAGATGAATTTTGGAGTCAGAAAGAATCAAAATTAGGGAGCACAGTATGAGAAACAGGGATGAAAGGGCATTGGTGCAACATTCTCTGAGATCACACAGGAATGGGGAAGGAATCCCCAGAACTTTACCTAAAATTGCAGGTTTCTAATAAAATAATTAATTCTTTATTTTCTTAAATCTTAAATTGAACATAAGAATTCCATGAGTAATATAATGAACTAGGCTGATGTCAAATAAGTAGATTTTGGCAGCAAATGGGCTTTGTTATAAAATCAACATTTTTGATTATGTCATATTTATAATTACACATTTTAGTCCAGAGAGTGCCTCTGATGGTATTTTATTATCCAATTTTGTCAGATATATTGAGGTTTTTGGATTTAACTCCCATTCAGTCTTGTTAAGTCTATTTAGGACTAGGGCCACAGATGCATCCCAACCAAAGCTATTTATCTCACAAACTTTGCTATAAGTCCTAAAGAATATTCAGAAGAGAGTGAGTGGCTAGGAATGGGTCAGTTATCCCTAGCAGAAAGTTAGCACATTATTTATGAATAAAATTAATGTCTTTTTTTAAGACCCCTCTTGGAGAACTTACGGGAGATCTCTGGAGAGATCTAGAGTACAGAATGAATTAGTAAAATTAGAAGCAGAAACTAATTAACTGTACACTTAAACTAAATTAAGATCATAAAGTGTATCTTATTTGTATTTTACTACAATTAAAAATGGTAAATAAAATAAAATAAAATAAAACAGTAGACACAAAAAGGACTGTAAGTTTCTATTCAGATTTTCTCCACTGAAAACATGAAGGCTTGATTTGAATTTGCCAGTCTAAACACCATTCCCCAGTTAAAATTTGAAACTTCGTGAAGGGGCATGTGATTATATATATCACCTGCTCAGAGCAATTCCTATTTCTAGAAGCATGTCTAAAAAATATTCAGCTGGCATTTTGGACATTGCATAAATTAAAATTTTAAATAGGTAACATAGGACTTTATTTTCTTGGTCTAAATTTAAAATTATCTAGAAATGGCAAAGAAAACCTAAATCATCCCCAGTCAAATACATGATTTAAATGTGGATATTTTGAGATGATACCTCGTCAATTTATGATTCTTTCCATTTCATATTTTCTTCCATTCAACCTTAGCTTCTCTGTGCACCTGCAAAATGATGGTGATGTCATGGCATCAGAGAAAGGTGTCTGTTCCAGCCTCATCTTCTGTCCATGACAGCACCTGCTGAGCTGTGACTCCATTAGCCAGGTGCGGGGGCACCTATTACAGAAGCTGGTCCTGATGCTGAAGACCCTGCCATGGCTTCTAAGCATGGGTTCAGCCCCTTAGATATTTTGTTTACCTTTCTAAAGATCAGGTTCTTCCCCTCCGTGGTCCCTCTCAGCTCTACTCTCCTTTTCCCACTCCATCCTTCTAGTTATCGATCCTTCAAGACAAACTATTCCAAACGTTGTGGCATAAAACCACTATTTTATTATATTTTTAGATTCTGAGGACAAGGAATTCAGAAGAGACCCAGAAGGGACAGCTTGCTTCTATTATGAGCGATTTCAGGCTTCATCTGGAATACATGAAGTCTGGAGACTTGAATCATCTAAAGGCTTTTCTTTTACTCACATGTCTGAAAGTGGATGCTGGCTGTTGGTTGCAACCTCAGCTGGGCCTGTTGGTCTGACACCTACATGGAGTGTCTCTTGGCTGCTTGGGCTTCCTCACAGCATGGATGGCTATGTTCCAAAGACAAAAACATCCAAGAGAAACAGGCAGAAGTTGTTTGCCTTTTATTACTTAGCATTGGAACCCATCATGTCACTTCTACTGTTTGTAAGCCCACCAGATTCAAGAAGAAACACAGACCCTAGTATTTGATAGTAGAGTTGCCAAAGTCACATAGCAGAAATAGTATGTGGAGGGCTTTTGGGTGGCTCAGACTGTTGCACATCTAACTCTCGATTTTATCTCAGGTCATGATCCCAGGGTTATGGGATTGAGCCCCACATCAACCTTCACACTGAGTGTGGACCCTGCTTAAGATTCTCTCTCTCTCTCTCTCTCTCTCTCTCTCTCTCCCTCCCTCCCTCTCTCTCTCACCTCTCCACTCTCTCTCTCTAAAAAGAAAAACAAAAACCAAACAACAACAACAACAGAAAATGGAATGAGAGTAGTTATTGCAGTCATTTTAGAAAATCATCTGCCACCCCTCTCCCTTGAGGGACTTGATTTTTTTCTCTGAGCCAGGTCAAAATTATCAGAACTTTCTGAAGCCATTTTCACATCTATAGCTTTCTGTATTTTGCTGGTTTGGCACCATAATGTGGAGCTCATCTATAGTGGTTTTACATCCATGGGCTCCAGGTGAAGCAGAAGAAACACTTCTCCACTCTGATTGCCCTTAAACTTACATGGGTCCTCCCATTACCACCAGCAGAGCCAATGGATGGGAGTGTTAGACTCCTTCTCTGGTAAGATCAGTTTCTAAAGACTATTCACTTTTCTAGGTGTTTTTTTTTCTCCCTGATTATTTATTGAGATACTTATCTGTCCGTTTGGAAAAAATGACTCTAGTATCTGCCTATGGTCTTTCTTCCTCTAATATCCATTATTTACATTTTTCTGTGTTGTATGTGTTTAAACCCTGAATGTTGGGAATATTCAAATCATTTTTCTTTCCTCTAACTCCACATTTATATAAATCAAAATACATTTAAGACATATACTCCAGCTTTGGATTTTAAAAGCTGTTTTGGAATTCAAAATAAATTATTCAACTATTTGTTTGTATGCTACTCTTTGTGTTTTCTCTTCGCAAGGCAATAACTTAACATTATTTTAATGGTGAAAGAACCACAAGGTATGAGATAACTAAGAAGGAGGAAAAAAATCAATTGAATGTTTCAAAATATCCTGGGGGCACATGTAGGTGGCTTAGTCTCTTGAGAATCTAATTCTTGATGTTGGCTCAGATCATGATCCCAGAGTCATGGAAATGAGCCCCATGTTGGGCTCTGCTCTGAGCAGAGAGCCTGCTATGTCTCTCTCTGCCCCACAACCACACTTGTATGCACTCTCTCAAAAAAAAAAAAGAAATACTATCCTGCTACATTGAAGAAAGACTACAAACTATTATTAACTCCCATACTTTCATTTGCATTTGGTAATAAACAAGCTTACTAATATAAATACAAATAACATTTATTATGATTGTCATTGTAAAATATATTAATCTAATATGTCAAATTCTAATATTCTTTATATTTTTAATTGTTTAAGATATGATGAAATGATCTCAACTGTCTGTAAACACTCAGTTTATGTCAGATTCCAGGGAAACATGGAAATATTTAGTGAGGTTTGCTTTCTGTCTTACCTCATGTTTTTATGTTCTAATTTGATACAACTTCTGCTTATTGTGTTTGTGTCTTGTGTTTGAATTCAACCAATGCTGGGCACCTGGGAGGCTCAATCAGTTAAATGTCGAACTCTTGTCTGAGTAGCAAGCTAAACTAGATGCTTTTATTTTATTTTTTCCATAAAGCACCATTTACTTGAAAGAAAGACTGACAGAAAAACTGTGTTTTTCAGAACTGAGTTTGTGGTAAACATTTTCTTGAGAGTGAACAAAGAAATCAGACCTGCTGTTTTCAGAAAAGCATCAATAATACTTGTTGCCAATGGTAAAATTCCAGATTACAAATTAAAATCAGAAATTCAGAAAACTTATATCCACCATCCTGGGACTGGTACTACTTAATTCTTAAATACTTTTCCATGATTGGTGGTGAAATTAATTTTTAATATTGTATAATGAAATGTCAACATTTGAAAGATCAGCATTATTCAATACTTTCCAAATGATCTATGTGTCACGTAACATAATTATTTGTGGTTAAAATATTCATTCAAAGTGCAAGATAGACCAATGAATTTGAATGTGACAGTGCAAAAAATAATATGTTTTATTTCCACATTTCAACTTACATTTAAAATATTAAACATTACGGTGCGCCTGCGTGGCTTAGCTAGTTGAGCATCTGACTTCAGCTCAGGTCAGGGTCCCTCCTGGTTCCTGCCTCAGACCCCACCTTGGGCTCATGTCTCGAGCCTGCTTCAGATTCTGTGTCTCCATCTCTTTCGGCCCCTTCCCTGCTCATTCTCTAACTCTTAAAAAGAAATAAATGTAAATTTTTTTAATATTAAAAATTACCACTTTGAAAACTTTGAGATAGTGTTAAAGAATATCCCCACTTAGCTGGAAAAGACTATATCATCTCTACCTTTTCCAATCACATATCTCTCGGCGGCTGGATTTTGTTCCTGTATTTTAATCTAAATGGTGACACAAAGAATCAAGATAATCTTAAGAGAGACATTTCAAGATTTTCAAAAATGAAAATCAAAGTTCTTATTTTTTTAGTTTTAGCAAACATAGTGACTTTTTAATAAAAACAGCTAATTATTATCCTAAAAGGATTAATATTTTTTCACCTTCAATTTTAATATGATAATCATCAATGGATGTAACCCACATAAACAAAACCTTCAGCCCCTCAGAGTTTTCTAAGCAATATAAAGGAAAATTGAGAACAAAAAATATTGTAAACCACGCCTCAAAACAATTCTGTGTTGTGATTTGCAGGGCAGCTAGCTGACATATCTGATTGATATCTCACTACTCCCTCTAAATAGCATTTTCAGCCTTATCTTTCATTACACTATTCTGATTTTACTCCTATTCCCTTATTACTCCTTTCTGGTCTCTTCCAAAGACCTTTAAATGTTGATGTTTCCTAATGTTGACTCCTAGCCACATACCATTTCTTCTGTAACTTGTCCCTGGGGGGCTGTCGGGCAGACCATCATCTCCCATGACATGGCCTGGCATGTTCTTACTAGGCATGTCAGGAGTGTAAAGCTAGGACTTCTCTTTCCTTAGGCAATTTCTTCGGGTTGTTGTGTTTTCAGTGAATGACTCTGAAGGATGAGGTGAAATCTCCCTCAAAACAAAGAAAAAACTGACTTCTCGCCCTAAAGAAGAATTCGATTTCTTTTCTTTTAATTTTTTTAACACGTATTTATCTTTTGAAAGACAGACTGTGAGCAGGAGAGAGGCAGAGAGAAAGGAGTCACCGATTCTGAAGCAGGCTCCAACAGCTTTGAGCCATCAGCACAGAGCCCGATGTCAGACTCAAACTCACCAACTGTGAGATCATGACCTGAGCCAGAGTCAGATGCTTAACCTACTGAGCCACCCAGGCGCCCTAGAAGAAACAGTAGATTTCTCAAGCTAGGTGTTCCTTTCCTGCAATGCAACCTAGTGCATGTGCAAGTGTCTGTCCATCATGGACCATTGGCAGCATCTGAGTGGCACAGCTCGCTGAGAGAAATCAACTACTGCTGCTGCTCTGTTATCAGGGTGCATGGTGCTTTCTGCCAGCACTTATGAATCTGGGGCAGGCTAACTTGTTGGTTTGCAAGCAGAAAAAACCCTAGACCTTACGCACTTCTTGAGAGTGGCTGCTTTCTCGCCTATGGTTTCCCTCTAAAAATCAGAAATAGCAATGACCACAAAATGTGTGACGTTAGCCTGGATTACTGTCCAGCCGCAGACTGCCTACAACAACCATAGGAAAAAGACAAAGTTCGTGACCCTGTGCACAAAGTATACTGATCGATGGTAATTAATTTATTCAATGACTATAGATGCCCTGAAGTAGAGATCACACCATATAGGTCTGTATTTTTTGCAGACCTCAATTTGGTATCAGGTTATAGCTACATTTCAGTAAGTTCTCACTAAGAGTTCGTTACCAGTGATAATATTTCCTTCTTTGGTGCTCAAGTATCACCCAAGAATTCCCAAGCAATAATTCAGAAGGAAATTACTTCCCCAGATCCCACACTTTCTTGATTTGTTTTCTTTTCTTCCACCATTTCCAGAAATAGAATTAATTTAGCCTGAGAGGTTTTTTTTCTTTTTTTTTTACAATCCTGCCCCCAGCCAGTGGCCTTTCCACCTTTCCAACAATGTACCTCTGAGAGCGTCTGGAAACTTAGTTGAGCAGAGAGCTAGAGCCAGGCCTTCTGTTCACATGCACCAAATGCGACACATCAGCTCCCAGTGAGCACTCTCTGCTCACTTGGGGTGTGACTAGGGCCCTGAGCCAGACCTTCCTGTGGACACATTTCCCCTTCTTGAGAAAAAAAAAAAGCTCTCATAATGGCTTTTTAATGATAATTTCAGAATCCCAATTATTGACAATATTTTTTCCCATGATGAAAAATAAAATGATGTAAAGGTTTATATTATAATTAAGGTTCTGGTACTGTTTCAGGCAGGCTTCTCCGGGGCACTTGTTTAGGTCACACAAAACTCTCAGAGGCAGCTACACAAAGCTGAAGGTTGATTTAAAGTGATGACAAATACTATCAATGAAGAGTCCCTCCAGATCACTGACATCACTTGATTTCTTACTGTATATCCCTACAGGACAAGATTGAAGTCTTTCCAACCAGGATTCTTTAGCCCATATTGTTTGCATACTTTACCTCTGCCAGTTGTGACTAGTTAATAATGGTCTTTGGGATGACCCATATCTCAGAATTTAAAAATAGACCTTGAGGGGCGCCTTGGTGGCTCAGTCGGTTAAGCGTCTGGCTTCAGCTCGGGTCATGATCTCATGGTTCGTGGGTTTGAGCCCCACATAGGACTCTGTGCTGACCGTTGGCTCAAAGCCTGGAGCCTGCTTCTGATTCTGTGTTTCCCTCTCTCTCTGACCATCCCCCACTCATACTCTGTGTCTCTTTCTCAAAAATAAATAAACATTAAAAAATATAATAAAATAAAATTACCAAATACAGGAGCACCGAATCTTGTGATAAGAGTTGAGGAAGAGGTGAACAGAAAGTGCTGGTCTGATGAGGAACACACAAGTCTCAGAGTCTATCTCTGACCATCATTGAGTCAACAGGTAAGAAACAATCAAGTATTTCCCAGAAGTTGCTGAAGAATTATGTGTGCCTTTTTCTTGTGGCACGAGGCAAGATTCATTTGCCAGGCTGACCAATTCAAATTTGAATTTGAATATATATCTGTAGAGTGAACATGAGTAATTGGTGAAATAATCTCTATCAGGATCTCAAAATCACTGAAGCCTGGAAGTTAACAACAGTCAAAGAACGTATCTTCACTTCTAAAGAGTTAGTGGTTTTAAAGAAGGGACTACGCTGACTTGCTGATTCTGAAATCTACAATGCACAGATCAGTAGCTCTGTGTATCCTTGGTGCAAGGTGTCTTTGCTGAGTGAGTAGCCAAAACTTTACAAAGACGAACGTGTTGTGTTATTTCCCAGACCATTTCCATGGTGTAGGAATGGTGCACAATTCCCACCCCAGCCAAGTGTAGAACACTCAAAGAACACACAAAAATGGAGGATTGTTTGCACTAAACTAGAGGCTCGTTATCAGTCACTCTCTAAATTATAACCAGAAGTAGTCCAACATTAGGACATTCTTAGAAAAGTTGGGATACACAACAGGTGCTTCGTATACATGGTGATGGAAGCAGGTGTCTGTGGGTTTCAACCCTGAAGCAGCCCCAGACACAAAGCTGTCTGGATAAGCCACAAAGCTAAGGTAAGAAGAACGGTCGCAGTGAGGGAAACAATAGTTTCATGGCACAAGGAATTTTATATTTTTGTGTGGGACAAGAGGCCTCTGCGGGAGGTGACTTTGCTATCGTTATCTTGACAAAAAACGAGCTCAGAGTAGCTAACTCCCCAGGCAATATGATCCCATATGTGTAACATTGGGCAGGGGCTGAGCAACGGTCAGAGACAAAGGAGTCCTGGTAAGTTCATGATGTCAGTAAGGAAAGAACACCCGCAAAGACACACTGTGGTCTGTAGAAACAAATGGCAGCAGGTGAGTGGGGATGGCCCCAAGGTTCAGAAGTAGATCTTTCCCTCTTCCTTTGAAACCCCTCCCCCACTAGGCCAAGCTTAAAGGAGAGGCAGGTGGAGGAGGGGTAAGAAAGGAAAAGGAAAGGGGAGATGGTGGCCTCTCTCCTTTCTCATCACTTGCCCAGCTCCCGACTGGTCTCAGAAGGGATTGGGCAGAGGGGTTTGATGGATGACAGATTACAATTTTAATTAAGACCAGATTGGAATTAAAATGACCAGAGAGCTACTGGAATTTCCCAAGATGCTCCTAAGAATCAGGGAAGAGAAATTGACAAAACATGTTTCAGAGCAACAATGGTTGTAGAAAATAAAACTTTATATTCTGAGTTCAGCTCGTCCCCAAAGCTTTTGGCTCTTATTTGCTCAGGGTTTTTAAAACTTCCACAAGAAATTCTACAGAAATCAAAGCACTCTCCATACCCTCTTGGTGCATGAAGAATTACATTACTTCCGCAAATCCCCAATGCTACTTTTAATTTTTTTTATGTTTTTTATTTATTTTCGAGAGACAGAGAGAGATAGCGTGAGCAGGGGAGGGTCAGAGAGAGAGGGACACACAGAATCTGAAGCAGGCTCCAGGCTCTGAGCTGTCAGCACAGAGCCCGATGTGGGGCTCGAACCCATGAACCGTGAGATCATGACCTGAGACAAAGCCAGACGTTCAACTGACTGAGCCATCCAGGCGCCCCCCCCCATGCTACTTTTAATAACTATTGTTTTTGAAGGTTTAAAGGTACATGTTGGAGAAATGGTAGTACTACTCAATGTACAGTAGACCTTATTATCATTTTGCAATGGTTTAAAAATTTTTTTAAGTGATTACTTATTTTTGAAAGAGAGAGAGAGACAGTGCAAGCAGGGAAGGGACAGAGAGAAAGGGAGACAACAGAATCTGAAGCAGGCTCCAAACTCCGAGCTGTTAGCACAGAGCCTGATGAGGGTCTCAAACTCACAAACCATCCTGACCAGAGCTTAAGTTGGACATTTAAACCAAGAGGTCCACTCAGGCTCCATTTTGCAATGATTTTTGTTGTTGTTGTTGTCAATGTTTGAGATAACTGGAAGTTGGTTCATGATTTTCATAACTGGATAGTAACTGGATAGTATCACAACACTAACTAGCCAAGCCTGTTCTCATCTGTTTTTAAGACAACTTTCATGAGTGCTAGGTAAAGCAAATCCTGGGGGGCACTATTAAACCCTGATACCGTAGAATTCTTTGGCTGTACAAGATAAAATATTTATTGACCTGCTTTCCCGTCTCTATGGACTTATCAGACTTGGCTGTGTCTAACCTTAAGGAAATACACTGTGCGAACACCCATACTGGGCGGCATCTAATAAACAAAAGGTGTTGGGATAGGCAAGCTCCTTTGGAGCTCAGTGCACCTGCTGAGGGTGGACCAGCGCCCCTGTGACAGTGCCTGCTCCTGGATGCCCACTGCAAGGCTACTTCCAACCCTCTGAGCCTTGTTGTCTTGCCAACCGCAGAAGCTGACATTTTTCCTCTTATTTGCTTTCGCATTTAGAAAAGGTTTGAAGGAGCATCTGAGGGGCAGACAGCAGAGCTGAGCTGGTGGGAAAATGAGGGAAAAGCCACAAAAAACAAAGACTACTCCCCAACCCCAAACATGAAGCAAACAACAACAACAACAAAATAAAAATAAAAACAGGAACAAAACTTTAGGGGCACTTGGGTGGCTCAGTCAGTTAAGCAACCGACTTTGGCTCAGGTCATCATCTCCCGGTCCGTGAATTCGAGCCCTGAGTCAGGCTCTGTGCTGACAGCTCAGAGCTTAGAGCCTGCTTTGGATTCTGTGTCTCTCTCCCTCTCTGCCCCTTTCCTGCTCGTGCTCTGTCTCTCTCAAAAAATAAATTAAAAATTAAAAAAAAGACTTTAAGGAACAGTGGAATTGTCTCTGTCATGTTGATTTGAGAATCATTTTAAGTAAATTTTCTTCAACTCAGAGCCATACCTGAGAGAAAACTGGAGGTGGAGAAGGATATTATTAAATGTCTCTCTTTATCTAGTTCTTACAACAAAATAGACTAGTGGGTTCTATAATTTTTCAAATAGGCAGAAAGTGATTTTATTACATCCAATTTACAAAGCACTGGCATATAAGATATGTGCATGGCCTTAATACGTACATGAATATAAAATAAATATGCATGAGACATATAGAAGGTATATTCATATAAAATAATACAAACATCTGTGTATATGCATGTGTCTATGTGTGTATACATAATTCCTCTGTACACGCGTGCATATGCAGTGCCTAGGTACCATGTATATAGATGTGTGTCTGTATACTCCTTCTGTTGAACATTTACATTGCCTTTTGTAGTAGTTTTTGCTTATGAATTGTATATTAAATGTGTGTTGTTACTTTAAAAATACTAAAAATGTTCTGTTTTTATAAGGCATGTAACTCATCAAAGAGGACTAACCTCGAAAATTTTGAATTATTTTTCTATAAAATGTATTCAACATTTGGAAGGGAGGAAATCCTGTGAATTTACCATGGGTTTGAGCTGGGCTCTAGTGAAATCCCGCCTTCACGTGGGCCCGTATTTTATTTTCCTACAGGTATGTGATCAGTCGTATCCAGCTACCTTGCAGAGGACGCTAGGAAATTCCGTTCAGAGACACATTTCTGCCCTGCCCAGCATCACCACATGAAGTCAGTGTAGGGGGAATAGCTCCAGTTTCCAAGGATTTCTCTTTGCGTCAGAGAGAAGACACGCTGTGCACCGGAGCTGGAGGTGTGGCTCTGCACGGCGGACACACCCGAGGGCAGAGGTCCACCAGGCTGGCCCAGGAGAGTGGAACCGTTCCGAGTGGGGCTGACACCAGGGGAAGAAAAAAACAGAGGTGGAGTCCGTTTTAAAAACCGATGTAGAGGACACACGTGTATTGAGGAGAAAACTGAGCTGATAACACGAAAGATGTAGACGTGAGAGCTCACACCGGACCACCGAGGAGGACGGCCACCACCTCAGACCCCCAGAGCCGGCCGCGGTCTCTCGTAAGTCTTGTCCCAGGGAGCTCCACGTGCCGCAGGGGGGGACAGGGCACACAGTGCCAGCGGAAGGAGATCGCCATCGGGGGGCAGTCCAAACAGAGGGTGTCCCCTGCAAGGTCATGCCGAGCTTTGGGTCCCTACACGCTTTGGCCGTCTATAACGGGGGCCCCTGCTGCGAGGTCCTAGCACCAGGAGCACCGATGGGGAGCAGTTTCAGCCGGCTGGAAGCCAGTGTCAGCCTCTGTGGTCTCATTTGTTAAATGAGTACACTAACTGAAGTATTCAGTAGAGCGTATGGCTGTCATCTATTTGTAGTATTTCTGCTCCTGTCACCATTGATAGAGACCTCCCCCTCCTGCAGCCTTCTGGGCTGGGCCTGGGGGAGCTGTGCTTCTGGCCCCCGTACCCCCTACCCCCTTCGGTGGGTTTTGAAGGGACCCGCAGCAAGATCTGGTCTTTAAGAAGGGACAGGCGTACCGTTGAGACTTGGCGGCAGGTGTGATTGGGGGACAAGCGGCACTTTGTCCCCAGGGGGACTCTGATGCTTTATCGTGTTACTTTTTTACATAGTATTTGTTTCAAGAGCAGTTAGAAAAGGGTCCTCAAGAAGAGGAAGGTACCTCAGGCAAGTGTTAATACGGTAGAGAGGGAAAATGTGGGAATAAACAAGGCATGAAATACGGGATCACTGTCTCCACTGAGGACAGCAAAAGGAAGCCTGGTATCATCTAGCATTGGGGGGCAGTGTTTGTTTGTTTTAAAGTTTACTTATCTATTTTGAGAGAGAGAGAGAGAGAGGAAGGAGAGCAGGGAGAGAGGGAAAGAGAGAATCCCAAGCAGAGTCCGCACTCTGACCACACAGCCAGACGTGGGACTCAAACCCACGAACTATGAGATCACAATCTGAGCTGAAATCCAGAGTTGGACGCTTAACTGACTGACATCCAGGAGCCCGGGGCCGGTGTTTATTTCAAGCACTTTTAGGAGAGAATAAATATTTGAAAGGAGGCAGTCTTAAAACGCCAAATGCATACTGGATGATTTTTCACAGGCTGGCAGTTTATGCAGATGTAAGAACATCTGTTACGTTTAAAGTTTACAAATAGCTTCAATTCAATGACACAGGGGCCTGCTAGGACAGTGTACTTGAGTCTGAAATGCTTGCGTCTTGGAGAAGAAAACGAAAAGCTGAGCAGCACGGGTCAGAACTGCCCTTGGCTGTGGACATCTTGGACAATATGTCAAAAGCATAAGTTTAAGATTTTTTACAGTTTTGAAATATTATCCTAACTGCAATGTGGGTTGGATCCTGAAACACACGGAAACATCAGTAGAGGCCCTGGTGAACTCTGAACACCAGAAGTTTAGTGAAATTGTATCCACATCAATTTCTTAGTTTTGACAAATACACTGTGATTGTTCAAGATGTTAACTTTAGGGGAAACTGGGTGAAACATATTCAAAAACTCTCTATGATCTCTTTCAATTTTTTTCATACCCATCTGATAATTCCACAATATAGGTTTTACTTTTGAAGATGTCTCTGCAAACTGAATAAAAACGTGAAAACTGAATAAAAATGTAAAAATTGTTTCTTTCTTCCCAAGTGCTAGACAAATACAGTTCAGTCTTTTTTCCTAATGTTTCATTGTTGCTGTTCTATATTTTCAGCTATTGAGTAGTAACTAATGCAGTGGCATGAAAGTTAGAAAAAAATCCTTAAAATTTGTAATAATGTTCACCTTTGAGTACAGCCTATTTTAGGGCCTTTGATTAATGATAAGGAATCTTCCATAGAACTTACAAATTCACTCTTCATTAAATCTCTCTGAACCTAATTTCTTAGAAAGATATTTCATGGTGAAAAGCTGTAAGTTACACATGCAAACTATTTTAAATTTTTGAGGCATAGTTAAAGAAATTAAGCCTAAGGGAACCAGTTTGTGTGAATGCTAATGAAGCTGAGTGCTTAATACCAGAAAGCAGGCAGATTTTTCTAAGCAGTGAAAAGTGGTGGTTCTCAGGTCTGCCCTTTAAACTCCTACCCCACTGGCTCACGTCTAAGTTTTCTTACAATACATTTTTTCCAGGTTGTCGTCAAGAATGATTGTTCTAGGGGCGTCTGGGTGGCTCAGTCGGTTTAGCGTCCGGCTTCAGCTTAGGTCATGATCTCACGGTTTGTGCTTTCAAGCCCCATGTTGGACTCTGTGCTGACAGCTCAGAGCCTGGAGCTTGTTTTGGGTCCTGTGTCTCCCTCTCTCTCTGACCCTGCCCTTCTTGCACTATCTCTCTCTGTCTCTCAAAAATAAATAAAAAAAAAATCACTAAAAAATTAAAAAAAAGAATGATTGTTCTAAAGATGTAGTTTTGGAAGTATGATACGTTTCTCTGTAATTGCTTAAAGATTGTTTGCAAATCAGTTCTCCATTTTCCTTAAAACTCCTCATGTCTTAGATTATCTTAGTCCGTAGATTATAGAGTTGAGCCTTGAGCAATATGGCTTTCAATCCCACGGGTCCAACTCTATGTGGATTATTTTTGGTTTTGTTTTTGATAAACACATGCAGTACTCTAAATGTAGTTTCTCTAACTTATGATTTTCTTTTTCAATTTTTTTAACATTTATTTATTCTTGAGAGACAGATAGAGACAGAACACAAGTAGGGGAGGGGCAGAGAGAGAGACACACACACACAGAATCTGAAGCTGTCAGCACAGAGCCCGAAGCAGGGTTCAAATCCATGAACTGTGGGATCATGAACTGGGCAGAAGTCAGACGCTTAACCGACTGACCCACTCAGCTGCCCCTACCTTATGGTTTTCTTAATACCATTTTCTTTTCTCTAGCTTACTTTGTTGTAAGAACACAATATATAATACAATAGTGCAAACTGACTTTTTATCAGTGAAATTTCTGGTCAATAGGAGACTATTTGTTAAGTTTTAGGGAGTCAAAAGTTATAAACAGATTTTCAACTGTGTAGGGATTAGAGCCCCGAACCACTGCCTAGTTTGAGGGTCACCTAGAATTGTTAAAATTGTAAACGGTTTTACCGTTTAGTGTTTTCATGTCAAAATGTCTTATTTAATCCTTATAAACATCAAGGATTTAATCTCAATTTACATTAGATATTGGATGGTTTATTCAAGTAGGAATCAGCCAACTCAGGGTTCTAACTCATATTTTGATTTCAAATCTAGTGATTTAGCTTCTGTTTTACTATTTATGATAGCTAAAATTTTGATTTAGTGATGCATGTTTATTCGTTTGCTGAGAAGACAGGAAGGTTGTCCTATAAAGGCTGTGTATTCATATATTCCCTTCATTTGCCAAAACATTCAGGTTCAAACTGGATATAAATTTGAAAGAGATATTTTGGAAAATGGTAGTATTTTTCCTGAATTTAAAAATTTGTTCCACAAGAAAGATGTAGGAGCGGTAATAGGGCAAGAACTTTATATATGAATTTTACTTGGTGATTTTGCCCTGTTGCTAGTATTTAAAACATACTTTCACTTTGGTGACTTTACTGAGGAAACTGATACAACTGTGAACAAAATAAATCATAAGTGAGAAAGGTATGCCAAAAGTAGCATTCATAATGCTTTATTAATTTTAAGGGTGTATGATATTTTAAAGAAATAATGATCAAATACTACCTCCAAAATACCACCTCTTTTTGAAAATTTTCAGGTGTTTTGGGGTCTCTTACAAAGTAGTAGTTGGTCTTGGCATTTGCCCAAAATAAGAGAGAAATACAACAAATTCAAATATATAACTTAAACTTGGATCAGTTTTAACTCTTTGTAGACAAATGAAAACATGGATTCTTTTAATACATTTACTGTAAGTTAATACACCACAGAATATGTACAAATTTCTTTCTTATTTTTCTTTATAACTATTCCCCACAGCCTTTGTTAGCTTTTTCTCTGATATTCTGTTAATAGCTCTAGGAAACTGCTGTGATATTTTCTGGTACATATTTTACGTATTTTTCTACATCCAGCTGAGGGTTTGAGTTGCAGTTTCGTTATGTTTTGTTTCTTCCTCCCCCGCCCCCTGCTTTATTCTCTGACTGGTTGATTTTTGAGGTAAGAATACTTTACAATATTGTCATTTATAGGCACAGTATTGTACAACACATCTCTACAACTTACTCATCTTGATAACTGAAGTTTTATACTCCTTGAACAAAATCTCCCATTTACTCCTCCCCAAATCCTTGATAACCACTATGCTACTCTGTGCTTCTATGTGTTTGACTATTTCAGTTTTTTTTTAAGCTTAATATTTATTTATTTTTGAGAGAGAGAGAGGGAGAGAGAGAGAGAGAGCAGGAGAGGGCCAGAGAGGATGAGACACAGAATCCGAAGCAGGCTTCAAACTCTGAGCTGTCAGCACCGAGCCCAATGTGGGGCTTGAATTCATGAGCCGTCAGATCAGGACCTGGGCCCCAAGTCTCAGTGGACTAAGCCACCCAGGTGTCCCTGTGTCTGACTAGTTTAGATTCCTCCTTGAGGTGGAACCACACATTTGTTTTTCTTCTGCAACAACATGGATGAATTTTGAGACTAACCTCCTCTGATTTCTCTTTAACCACGTTAGTGCGGTCATGATTACTACTCTGTTACGGGTATTAACAGGGACACTGCAGACGTGTTCGCCCCTCCACCCACCCTCTGCACCCCTCCCCTCCTCCCTACCCCCACACAAAGTGCAGGACCCTCCACTTGTTCCTCCACGGGACAAGATTTCATCATACTGTTGCACTGCTATTCTACTGTGGCTGGAAAATACTGAGCCCAAACGTAGCCACGTAAAACAACACAACTATATTATCTTAGCATGTTGGATGTAAGAAGTATAAACTGGGGTCTCCAGAGGAGGATGCATTTCCCCGCCTGTTCCAGCTTCCAGGGGCAGCTTGCTCTGGGACCCTGCATGGCTCCGACCTCTAATCCTATCCTTAACATCTCTTCCCTTGCTTGGCTCTCCTGTTTGCTTTTATAAGACCCTTGTGAGTACACTGGCCCCTCCAGGAAATCCAAGAACATCCTCCATTTCAGGATCCTTAACTTAATCCCATGTGCAAAACCCTTTTTGCCATGGAGTATTCCGTCCTCCAGGTTCTGGGACGAGGGCACAGGCTGCTTTGGGAGAATGTTATCCTGTACACCCCCCTGGCCGATAGGATGAAGTCCACATTTGACAGAATAACGCCCAAGACCCTTTCATTGTCAAGTTTGACCCACTGTATTCTTCCCTATTCTCTCCTGCTTCTTCCTTGGCATTTTAGACCAAAGCCATGCCATGTTATGTGTGGTTCTCTGAAGCCATATTATTCTTTTCAAATTCACTGATTCCTCCACTTCCTTCTCCCTGAAATGCATTTTCAGGTTTTTTTCTACCAGACTAATTCTTACTCATCCGTGTTTTATTTTAATTACAAACCACTTTAAGCATATGGAAGGGATATGGAAAATAACAGAACAGACCCCCATACGCCAACCCCCAAGATTAAACAGATGTTAACATTGTGCTGTATTTGTTTCAAGTTTCTTTTTCTATGTTTTATAGAAATGAAACATCACAGACACCTCGAAAGCCCCACTTTCTCTGGTCCCTACCAACCGCCTCAGATGAACACCTAAATTGATATTTATCATTCATAAAATTGTATGTATCATAACTTTAATGACTACCGGCATAAAATATAAATGAACACACATGTTCATTTATAATTTAATTTTTTTCACTCAAGATTAGGTTGTTTTTACATCTTACGTGTGGTGACACACACTGACTTTCTAATTTAACTCCTCTGGAATATTCCATTGCATGAATAAAACACAATTCATTTATTTACCCAAAATCTATTTAGAATTCATTTTAGAAATTAGAAATTTCTGGGGCACCTGGATGACTCAGTCAGTTAAGCGTCCAACTTTAGCTCAGGTCATAATCTCACTGTTCATGGGTTGGAGTCCCATGTCGGGCTCTGTGCTGACAGCTGGGAGCCTGGATACTGCTTCCGATTCTGTGTCTCCCTCTCTCTGGTCCTCCCCTGCTCACTCTCTGTCTCTCAAAAATGAATAAAAACATTAAAAAAAGGAAATTAGGAATGTCCACTCTTTTGCTATTGTAGAGGGTGCTGCACTGAACATTCACGTGAGAATCTCCCTTGGCTGGTGTGCAAGTCCCCCAGGGCAGATCTTTAGAAGAGATCTAGCTCTAGTTAGTACTGCTGAACTGTTTTCTAATCGGGTTGGACTAATTAATACTCCTGCATCTACCAAAATTTGGTATTATCTGATTACATAAAATATTAATCTGATTATTATGAAAAAATATGCTTTGTTACTCATTGATCGTAGTGGCCTCTCAATGAGATTAAAAATATTTTCATGCGTCTATTTGGCATTCAGTTTTCTTGGTCTGTACATTAAAATGAATGTGGGCAGTTTTTCTTTTTATGTTATTTCCGAGCCTTGTTGAAGAAACCATTCAAAAAGTCGTAAAGATACTGTGAACTTTTCCTCTAAATATTGTAGATTATTCAGATGTTTTACTTAAAAATGCAAAGCTTGTATTGAATATGAGGCAAGAATCTAAATAGTTGAACTAGATCGAATTATACACGTTGGCCTGTTTCTGGGCTCCCTAGTTTTACTCACTATTTGTTCGTCCTTTGCTAAAAGTACACAACGTTGCTCATGTGATATTTTCATTGTGTCCTATTAGCTGAGAGTAACCCTCTTTCTCTCCTTCATCTCCTTCCCCTTCTTTCTCCTTCCCTTTCGTTTTTTAAAAAAATTCAACTTTATTCTTAGGGCAGTTTTAGAGGAACAATGAAACTGAGTTGAAAGTATAAACAATTACAGGGGCACCTGGGTGGCTCTGTGGGTGAGGTGTCCGACTTCAGCTCTGGGCACAGTCTCATGGTGGGTGAGTTCGAGCCCCACATGGGGCTCTGTGCTGATGGCTCAGAGCCTGAAGCTTGCTTGATTCTGTGTCTCCCTCTCTCTTTGTTCTTCCAGCATTCATGCTCTGTCTGTCTCTCAAAACTAAATAAATGTTAACAAATTTCAAAAAGGAAGTCTAAACAATTCCCACCGCTCCCGCACCTGTCCCAAGCCTCCTTCACTATCTACATCCACCCCAGAATTATACATTGGTTACAACCAATGAATCTGCACTGACACATCATTATCACCCAACATGACAGTATTGTATACCCTGCATAACACTCCATGTCTTTCCGTGGCCTGATAACTCATTTCTTATTAGTGCTGAATAACACTTCCTTGTCTGGATCATGCCAGTTTATTTATTCATTCACCTGACAAAAGAAATTTCGGTCTCTTCCAAGTTTGACAATAATGGATAAATTGGCCACAAATGTCCACGTGTGAGGTTCTTTGGAGGCCCTAAGTTCTCCACTCATTTGAAGAGAGATTGCTGGATGATATCGTAGAATAGGTTAGTTGTGAAAGAAATCACCAGTCCATCTTCCAAAGTGCCATTCTGCATTTTCACCAAGGATGAATGAGAGTTCTTGTGGCCCCATGTCTCTGTCAGCATTTGATGTTGTCCATGTTTAGGATTTTGGCCATTTACATAGGTATGTAGAAGTTGGTGTTTTGAGTTTTTACTTTGCTTTTCTGTTTGGAGTGCCATTGTAACTACTGTATTGTAAATGATGGAAAATAATTGCACATGTTAAAAAATATGCAGTAGCAATATGTCTTAAGAAAACAATCTACTTACCTTAATTAAAAATATTTTATTGCAACTTAAAAAAATAAAAATAAAAAAATAATAAAAATTTAAAAAAGTAGGTATGTGGTTGTATCTCCTTGTTTTAGTTTGCAGTTGCCTATTTATATCGGATGCTTGGGATCTTTTCAGCTTGTTCTTTATTGTTCTTTTTTAGAATTATCTCTTCAATTTTTGGCACCTAACAAAACCTTTTTTTTTAATATAATGTTTTGAATTTTCTAATTTGCCTCTACCTTTTTTTCATTTCTACAAATTGTTTCTTTTTCATATATGTCTATTCTTTTTCTTCTAGCATCTTTTTTTCTTATACATTTGATTTCTTTTTTTACATGTTCAATTATAATTTTTTAAGCAGACCTATTTTAGTTTTTTCAAAATGTCTATTATCTAAAGAACTTAGATTCTCATCCTTATGTTGCTCATATCTGTTGAATTTTTCTCATGACAGATTGCTGTTTATCCAAGTTCTTCTACATCATAGCTTTGTGCATTGTGTGTCCTCAATGAAGGACGTCTTCCTTGAGAGCGGCTTTGCTAATTTCTAGTTGTCATTAATAACTTGAGAGTTCTTGAATCATGCAGGTAGTATAACTTTGAACTCCCAAACCGAAAGTTGATAGGAACCCAAATTTAGAGTATCATGGAATGGGGCACCTGGGTGGCTCAGTAAGTTGGATGCATCTGACTGTTGAGTTTGGCTCAGGTCATGATCTCAAGGTTTGTGAGTTCAATCACACCAACTAGGCCTTGTTTTGTTTTGTTTTGTTTTTTTCTTACATGTGAGATGATTTTTTCTAGCCTATCATTTCTAGAAACATGTAACATTTAACGGCCATAATTTATTTGAACTTTCTCTATCTCACCATCTCATGAATTTTTAGAGAAAGAGAGAGAGTGTGTGAGTGGGGGAGAGGGGCAGAGAGAGAGAATCTTAGAATCTTAAGCAGACTCCACCCTCAGCACAGAGCCTGACGATGGACTGGATCCCAGGACCCTGGGATCATGACCTGAGCTGAAATCAAGAGTCAGACACTCAACCAACGGAGCCACCCAAGTGCCCCGGCTTTTAGTATTTTAACTTTTGTCTGTTTGTTGCTACTAAAAGCCAAGCCCACAGACTGCTGAAACTTACATCACTAAGAACACACACCCACACCCACACACACATCTGGGATGATCACAATAGCAACTTGAGCACTAATGATTCTGTTTTTCAGTCTAAGATACTTACTTTTCTGTCCTGGATTTCCCCTTTGTAAGCCTGTGTCTTATTTTCAACTAGTATCCTGTGTTTATATATTTGATGTTATCAGAATTAAAAAGGATCTCACAGTTATGATTTATTATGATTTGTTTCCAACATTTTATTTTTATTTTTTATTATTTTTTTAAATTTACATCCAAGTTAGTTAGCACATAATGCAATAATGATCTCAGGAGTAGAATCCAGTGATTTATCCCCTACATGTAACACCCAGTGCTCATCCCAACAAGTGTCTTCCTCAATGTCCCTTACCATTTAGCCCATCCCCCCACAACCCCTCCTGCAACCCTGTTTGTTCTGTATATTTAAGAATCTATTATGTTTTGCCCCCCCAACATTTTATTTTTAAACCTATCTTTATTTTTTTTCATTGTTGTAGGACCTGTTGGCAAAATAAATAAATAAATAAATAAACAAATAAACAAATAAATAAATACATAAATCTATCTAGTTAGGCATCATATTGGATCAGGAACCTGGTGTAGACAATGGGAGGTACGGTTTTATCAGATTGCCCATGTGATATGGTTGGGAGTCAGTGTTTCCCGCTGTTCTCCAGGCTCCCCTTTCCCTTCAGTTGGAGTCTTTTAAGATGGCTTTTCCCTGTGCAGCTTCATATTTTTCACAAGCGACTCTCCACATCTACTTTCTTTCTAAACAGAATGATTATTTCTTTATTTGTTTTTTCTCCACTAAAACAAATCATGTGACTCTTTCCTTACATTCTTGGCAAATGTTTTTCAAGTTAGGTTCTGATGGACAAATGTACATTCTTGAACACGTTTTCGGATGAGATGATGGATCTCAAGATTGGCTGGCCCCAGATTGTGTGTTCCTGTTGGAAAAAGGGGAGAGAGTCCTTCACCCCTTGAGCAGAATGAGATGGGGACTGAACATCCCACCAGAGAGGCATAGTTGTCATAAGAGGGAAGGAAGTGGAGCAGTTGTAATTCTCATGCAGCAGAGATTCTGGGACGTGTGCTGCACCTGGCAGACCACAGGATCTGGAGTGAGGCCCCCAGTCTTCCCAGGGGGGCTGGGGTGTGGGGTCGGATATCAATTCTCCTCTTCCATTAAGTCCAACACCAGCAAGTGTTTTGTTTCACCCAAGCCTTTTGTAATAGCCTCAGAAATGATTATGGAAAGAGGAGGAGGAAAAGAGAAGTGGAAAGGAAGACTTAGAGAGGGAGATGGAACCTGTACCAGAAAAGGTTAAAATGTTTTCCAGCATCATCGCCAGTTAATGAGAGCCCAAGTTCCACTGAGACTTAGTCACCTGAACATTTTTTATTCCATATCTATTCCTAAGTGACTACAGAAAGCATTTATAATGCTGGTGAAGAAAAGAAAAACTAATGAAACTAAAAAATGAAAAAAAATTACCTTCTCTTTTATTTGAATAGCTTATGGAGAGCATTCATTTGAAATGTGTATAGTTTCAGAGTGTCCCATTTTACCATTTTGGTTTTTTAAAAAAAATTAGCATTTATTTATTTTTGAGAGACAGAGAGAAACAGAGCATAAGCACGGGAAGGGCAGAGAGAGGGAGATACAGAATCTGAAGCAGGCTCCAGGCTCCGAGCTGTTAGCACAGAGCCTGATGCAGGGCTCAAACCCACGAACCGTGAGATCATGACCTGAGCCGAAGTCAGATGCTCAACCGATTGAGTCACCTACCATTGGTTTTAAATTCCCACTTCTTTGCAGTTTGCTCAGTTTTTGTTTTGTTGCCTTTCTCTGGTTCAATGTGATCTTCAAGTTCTTGTCAAACTAACAACATGGGTGTGGCTATCCGTGATCTCAGGTCTTCACATCTTAATGTCAAGGTAAAACCCGATGTCTCCTGAAGGGGCTACCATGGAAACAAGGGTGGTAAGAATGGTGTTCTGAGTCATAGATAAATGTCCTGCAGTGCTCTGCTCACTGACTTCATGGCACTGCAAGACCATCTCTCCTGGCTTCAGGGAAGGGATTAGGTTGATTGACATACTTCACTAAGGGCCACCTTGAGCTGTGGATTGGGCGACCCATCAAAGAACCACGTGATGCATAACATGAATGTTAGGTTCCTCGGAGGAAATCTGGAGGGCTGTACACAGGAAGGAGAATACATGAATGTTGGGCAGTGAACATGGAGTCTCCCCCATCACCGAACATGGAGTCTCGCCCAGAGCAGAATGAAATCTGGGTGCAGGTGTTGACAGAGGATTATTCAGGTTATGCCCAGCAGTTATTTGCATTTGTCACTGGATAGTTGTTTGCTGCTGCTCATATTAATTTTCTCGTGAAAAGTCGGAACTACTTTCTTAGTTAACCTTTTTCCCCTGAAAGTGTATTTTCCTTGCAGACTTGGAATGACCACCTATGTGGCAATGGAATCCCACACAGTGAATGCCCTATGTTTTCCTTGCTAGATCTGATGGCATATTTGCTTTGCATAAGGGAATATCCAGTTAATATGAAAGCGATTATGAAAACCTGACTCATGGAACCTAATCTATAGATCTGAAAGTCTTCTTTGCATCTTTCCATTGTTGACTTCTTCCTGCACTGAACGTTCAATGCTCTTCAATTCTCCACATTTTCCTTTCTACTACTGCGCTGAATTAGAAGAGGTCTGGCTCCAAGTACTTGATACTCCACACCTTCCCTGAGAAAGGAAGTAATTCATAAACCTAAAACTTCTTTCTTCCCTCTTGCTTGCTTCTTCTGGGCCAGCATAAATTATGACACTGTTTATGTCAACAAAATGTAATCAGCAAAGGGATAATCCACATGCTATTGTCCAGACTGAACTGCAAGGGATTCATTTCTATTGGATAGTTTTGAAAACTTGTCAATATACTGTAGCCACAAGAGCCACTGAGCCTAACCAGATGTGAGAGTCTAGCTGGCCCTGTCAGTCCCTGAGGGGGGCCTTGGCCAGGATTTTAAAATCTTTGACCTTGTGCTCACCCTCCGGCAACAGAAGCAAGACTCCAAAGTGCTTTATCTTGTTTGGATTTTGGCTCTTCTTCTACAGATGTGCAACTTGTGTTTTTAAGGTTTTCTTTCTTCTTCTTTTTTTTTTGTTATCATCTTTCTTTCAGGGACCTTGGTGAAAGAAGGTAAATGATTTTCCTTTAATTCTTGAGGGAAAGTCAGATAGGAAGATACGATGTCATCTTGGCAGGTTAAAATAAGTCAGAAGTGGGTTTTAATACCTTACAGATGTATAATGCTTTGGTTTACACATCTCTTTTGTGTGCATCAGCTAAAATCTCAGAAAGGCCCTGTGGGCTAGAAGGCACAGAAAGTTGAAATAACAAATCCAGCATCCCATTCCCAGGGTGCTATCAAGATGACCAAAAGAATCTAGTTGCAATGCCAATGTCCTTTCCATAAGTGTCTCTCTCGTGCCTTAATGTCGGCTGGGTCTTCATAGAACAGGGAAAAACACATGCATTTATCACTTAGTTTTACTTGCTGTTTACTTTTCTTTGATTTGCTCTCATGTCTTCTGTATCATTGAACCTCGTTATATGATCTTTCTGGGTCCTAATGGTTCTGCTTCACAATTGCACTTTGAATTTCTTCATAGCCAAATAATTAAGCAATTCCAATAATATTCCAAACATCCACTGAATCTGCTTGGCAAAGCCACTGACTTGCCAATGTTAGCAGAGAGCAGAGCAGTGACTACTGGCTGGGAAATGGGGAAATGTTGGTCAAAGGGCAGACGTTTCAGTTATGTAGGATAAGTAGGTTCTAGAAATCCTATTTATAGCATCATATCTATGTTTTGCAATAATGTCTTAAATACCTGAAATTTATTTAATAAATCGTAGTTGTTCTCACTGAAAACAAGAAGCTGTGGAAAGTGATAGATGCCTTTACTTGATGGTGATAAACATTCCAATAGGTATGGATATATCAAAATATCACATTGCATTTCTTAAATACATACACTTTATAATTATCAGTTATTTCCCAATAAAGCTGCAGCGTGAGGGATCAAGGTTAGTGATGGCCCATGGGTCACCCTCAGGAGAAGGCCTTTGAAGTTACCACTACATAATCAAGTTAGCGATTCTGTGAACATCTGTGATCCTGGAATTAGAACAAACAGAAAGACCCAGTGGTATTTTCTATCTTTATCTTTAAAACTTTAAGCATTCAAAGTGAATCCAGGGCTGATAGGGAGAGACTAACAGTGACATTGCAGTGCTCAGTGGGTCTCCTTGTATCAATAATCTATTCCAAATTCAGTGGCAGCACCTGTGAAATATTGCAAGTGCATAGACAGGAAGGCTTCCTGGTCTGCCAGGTGGGGATGGGTCCTGAGCATGGGCTCCCAGGATCCCCACCAACCTTGTCACTAACAAAACATAGATGCCAGTGAAATGCTCACCTGTGGGTGCTGAAGGTACCGTGACATGAACATCTAAGACATCTCCGACTCTGGTGCAACCTGGAGAAGAGATGTGTGATATTCTAGAATATGCACAAGTGTGGAGAAATCAGGCCATCTCCTACCCAACCTTTCCACAATATTGCTTTGCAGAGAGATGCTGTGTCACGTCATGATATATAGCTTCATCTTTTGCTGAATGACATTTAGTGTCTTCATACTCCCAACTATAAAAGGCAGAGATGAGATAACTCGGAAAGTGTATTTAGATCCACGACCCAGGTTACATATGGCAGAACGAACATCAGACTTTATCGCTGTGCCCCCCAGAAGCCCAGTTAAAATGTCAACACTGTACAAGAGGCAAGCAGTGACTGCTACGTCCCTTATCACTTACTCCCTTCCACAATAGAGGATGATAAATCCAATATATGTTTTCCATCCCTTTGTGTTGGATATTCGGCTGCATGAGTCAGTTCTGGCCTCACAGGTAGAGTAAACTGTACCTGAAAACTGCATTCTAGGAAAGGTTTCCCTCTTGGGAAAATACTAGATGTTGTTCCAACCTGACAGGGAGTGTAAAGGACGCATGTAGTTTGGCAGTCAAATAATAAAACAGCAATGGATATCTATTGATACGTCCATCACTCTTGTGGTATCAGATTCAGTTTCCAGGTTATGGAATATTCTTCTGGAATAGCTGTGGTTTCCCAATAACACCCCTCACACCTATCCCTTATGAGAGCTCCATTTTTGTCATTACAAAGTAGGCTTCTTGTGGTCATCGACAAGAGAACTTGGAGCATATTCTACAGTGCCACAGAGTATGGGTTAGAGAACAGCTTCATTAGAAAAACTTCCAAGACAGAGGTCAGCAAGAGAAGGCATAAATCCCCCCAGCCCATCTCTCATTTTATCCATAGAGAGGCACATGCAGAACTTGACATGTTGCTAGGTATATGTGACCCCTGGTTGCTCTCCATAATATGAGGCAAGCATGGGAACTCCCTACCAGGTGTAACTGGAGAGGACCCCTTGGTCCCTTGGCAGTTGGGGCCTACAAAGCGGCTGTGCAGCTGTGCAGATTCACTATCTCAGAAGGCAGGCGTCCAGAACCTGGAAGTATGGAGCTCGCAGGACCGGCCCCTCGGCACGGGATTGAAACCACTATCTTATGGGAAGTTGACTTTAGGTGTTGGTCCTAAAGGTCTTGTGGTTCAAGGTCCAGGCAGCCCAGAGTGATTTTTAAACAATCCTGCCTCTTTACCATGATCCGGCATGGTCTAAATCAGGGTGTTTGCCTTGGGCGTAAAAATAATAGATTTTGTCCAAGACTCAGGGATTGGTGGTTTTAGGAATCTTTCTTTCTTCCTTCCTTCCTTCCTTCCTTCCTTCCTTCCTTCCTTCCTTCCTTCCTTTCTTTCTTTCTTTCTTTCTTTCTTTCTTTCTTTCTTTCTTCCTTTCTTTCTTTCTTTTTTCTTTCTCTTAGATTCTTTGGAGAAATTTATATAAATTAGGCCATAGTCGTCTAATTTTAGCTCAACAACAATTTTGCTCAGATTTAGTTATAACCTTCTTCCTTTGGAGTGAAAATGACATTCTTTGTTTTCCGCCCATGAAGATAAATTAGCCCAGAAGGATTCCAGAATCATTGAGAAAGTATGATGCTGTACACATAATCTAGCATAAATCAAGTTTTGATTGGACATTATGGCATCATTAGCTTGAATGGAGTAATGGTGATACTTCAAAAATGCACCCTTAATTGTAGAGAGATGATTTTTGTCTAATACATTTGGAAAATGTGCCCAGAGAAATGTAAGAAGTGAGATCAGATGGCTGGTAATATTATGAATATGTTAAATATCCATTTTAATGTACCCAAATTAGTGAAATGTCTATAGTTTATGAGAAAAATGATTTTCTACAGGTCTTCACTTACATTTACAAATTCTACTAGTTCTTTTCCTTTCCTATTGAATGTAATATTGGCATTTGCCAAATGCATTTATATATTTTCATTTTGGCATCACATATAGTCTTTATATTTTATGTGCTTCATTTATATATTCATCTACAGGAAAACAATACATATAATTTTATAATTATATAAGTACACTCATGTTTCCTATAACCATCATGAGCCCTTGAAAGAACCATAATACATTTTCTATGATAATGTAACAACTCAGAGGCTAAATTATAATTTATCTTATGTAAAATTGTAATGATTCTTTTCATCTATGCACAGTTTTCCTAAAGGAATGCTTTTGTGCATTACACAAAGCCCTTCATCTACTTTAAATTTTCTAACAAATCATATGGACAAATGTATCCCTATTCTCCATGTCTATTTTGAAAACATAACAAATTTTCAGTTAGGGAGAAAATAATCTCAAGGGTAATCAGATTTCAAACTATAGTGTGTGTGTGTGTGTGTGTGTGTGTGTGTGTGTGTGTGTGTGTTAATGCCTCAATTTCCCTGAGCAACTAATAGATAAGCAGCATATGTATGGAGTCAGAGGCACAAGAAATCATAGTTTTATTTAGTTCAAATTAAAGCTTCCACATTAAGGGTAAATTGTTAAAGAACATATTGCAAGTAAGTGGCACATTTAGAAATGCACTTATTTTATTTTATTATTCCTAAACATTTAATTTTGAGTGAGCATGAGCAAGGGAGAGTCAGAGAAAGAGAGAATGGCAAGCAGACTCTATGCTATCAGCACAGAGCCCCCAACATGGAGCTTGAACTCACAAACAGAGATTATAACTAAGGCCAAAATCAAGAGCTGGATGCTTAATGGACTGAAACACCCAGGTGCCCCTAGATTTTTTTTTTTTAAATCATTGATTTACAAGCCAATCTATACCTAATTTGTTTTTTGCTTCAGCTTCTCCTCAACTTGGACAAATGCTCCATTCCAATGTCTCTTAAATAAGAGCAAACATCATGGAGGATGGAGAAGACAGACTCTAATTCATTTATTTCCTATGAAAACTAGTAGAGTGGGGACCAAGAAAAAGAAGAATGGGTGGGGTACTGTGCTTGTTTTATAAATAGATATAAAGAAGTAAGTAAAACCATACTTTCCTTATGAAGGACAGAAAGATAGAAGATAAATAGATATAAAGCAGACAGATGCAAATATGACTGCTGAGATATATATACATCATCTCTAATAATATTATAGGATTACTATTTATTAAATTCATTTGATTTACAATAATTTTGATTATTTTTATATTCAAAGTATACCATATAATGTATTTTTGTGAATTATTTCAATGGCATAATGCTCTTATAATACTTTTAATTTTTAGAGAAAGAGAGTAGGGGAGGGGCAGAGGGAGGGAGTGGCTCTTATGCAGGCTCCACCCTCAGCACAGAGCCTGATGCACAGACTCCACTCCATGACCTGGCGATCATGACCTGAGCAAAAATCAAGAGTCTGATGGTTCACAGCCTGAGCCACCCAGGCACTTCCTTTATGAATAACTTTTGTTTTGAATTTTTTTTAATGTTTATTCATTTTTGAGAGACAGAGAGCATGAGTAAGGGAGGAGCAGAAAGAAAAGGAGACACAGAATCTGAAATAGGCTCCAGACTCTGAGCTGTTAGCACAGAGCCCAACCTGGGGTTCTAACTCAAGAACTGTGAGATCATGACTTGAGCGCAAGTCAGAATCTTAACCAATTGAGCCACCCAACTGCCCCTATTAATACCTTTCTATACAGTAAACTTTCAATGTATATTTGAATTGCTGGGAATTTCTTATTTCCACTAATTTTAAAAATGTGTTGGTACATTAATAATGCTAACTTTATGAATTATCTGTTTATAGCAATAAACATGATAATAAGCTATTGCATTTTAATTTAGACATATGAATTTTTAGATAATGATTTATTTGGGTTAAGGAAAGGTTTTTAAACAAAAGTAGAAGTTACTTTGCTTTAAAAAAAAAACCATGATAATCATGCCTCCCTACCTGTCCTGTGTTCATCTGTATTTGTCAGACTTTGATCTTTAGGAAGCACCTATCCAAATACCATGGTTCATCTGAACAGCATAGAAAGCGTCTCCATACACACGGTGATGAATCGTGCGTGCTTCCCAAATATCGCAGATGATGAACGTGGAACAGCCATAGACTGGCAAAGGCTAGCTCACAACAAAATATCCCAAAGAGTGTGTTTTCTCCATTTTCCCCCACAGATGATTCTTGCTGAAAGGACTTAACTATCACCAAATTTTGGATGGTGGTCAACTAAATTTTCTCTTTATCAATTTGGAGTGATTCAGGCTTTAGAATCTCAGCCTGAACATCTCCGCTCCAGCCTTGATATTTCCATCGTGTAAGTACTTGTAAACAATTACCATATCCCCGACTTAGTTGTCTGTTAGCCAAGCTAAACAGATTGAGCTCTTTTAATCTTTTCTCATAAATCAATCCCTCCATTCCCTTAATTACTCCTGATGTTCAGTTTTGAACTTACTCCAATATGCTCATCATATTTCTAATACTCAGTTTCCCAGAACCAAAGTAGTTTTTAAATGGCCTCATGTTAAAATTGTGCTTATTCAATTGAAATAACGGCAGCAAAAGATGTTTTCTGCAGGGCTCAGTTCTCTGTGGTTACGCAGGATGGAAATATCCCTATCAGAACACTCGGCACGGGATGTATTCCTTTTTTTTTCCTCTATGGCCTTGTGCCAAAGCACAGGGCTAACATATGAGATGTGAAGGGTAATGCCTTTAAGATTGTCTGGGATGAGTGTGAAGGCTGAGAGAGAGAGAGAGAGAGAGAGAGAGAGATGCTGTTTCACGATGTAAATAGGAGAAGGAGTTCATTTTTACACATTAGCTTGGCAGATATTATTGGCCAAGACTTAGGTATCTCCTCACCACATCAATTCTGATGTAAATCAGGGCTCTACTATTGTTGTTGCTGTTGTTGTTTAAATAAACCTTCTCTTAAAAATTGGGAGCTACAAGGGGTGACTGGGTGGCTTAGTCAGATGAGCATCTAATTTTAACTCAGATTATGATCTCATAGTCCTTGAGTTCAAGCCCCACATGAGGATCTGTGTTGACAGCTCAGAGCCTGAAGGCTGCTTCAGGTTCTGTGTCTCCCTCTTTCTCTCTTCCCTCCCCCACTCATGCTTCTTGCTCTCGCTCTCTCTCAAAAAATAAATAAATATTTAAATAAATAAAAGAAAAAAATTGGGAGCTATGATTTAGTGTTCACAATAAGTAAGATGTTGGAACTTACCACAAAGGTTTAGTGTCCTTCAAAGAAGGAGAAGAACATTTGAGCTTTGTGGTGGGCTAGAACACAGTGGCCAGCATCCTGGGGGAATGCATGATCTCACTTAGTCTTCCAGTGACCTTTGGAGGGTGAGGTTGACCCCCACAAAAACTGCAATGAGGCTACAGAACAAGAAGGTCACTGGGCAAGGATGGGAACTTACCTCCAAGTTTATAAAGTGATTAAAACTTTTCCTTGAATTATCTTACAAGTATAACCGCTCGATAAAGTTTTTATTCTTTATCATTAAATGCTACCTTTAAAAATGTTCTTAAGTGATACAAGAAAGAGGGTTAAATGTCTCTTTCATTAACTCAGTAGCATAAGTAGGCAGTCCAAGCATACAATAAATGAAAAGTGGTGACAGTATACACAAAAATTGCAAGACACAGGAGTCTCATGAATGTATCCGTAACTCTACTAATTATTTCTATAAGCTTGAAAAGGCCATCTCCCTACCTCCTCTGATTCACTTCTTCAATCCTCCTGTATATTTGGTGGAGCTCTACAGCTTTTCCATGTATTTTCAGAGTTTTTGATCATTTATTCAATATTACGGAAATCATGTTGAATGTTCCTTGCTATCCAAAGGGTTTTCTCTAACTAGGAATGCAAGCTGGAAAACAGGCAATTGTCATCAAGGGTAATGACTGCGTCACCAGCTCATATATCTCCATCTTCAGTTTCTGATTCTTCCCTGAGCCTTGATGTTGTAGTTTTGGTCCCCCCAGAAAGAGGCACTGAGACAAGGGTGCAAAAGGAATTAGTTGGCTTTAGAGGTGATCCCAGCAAACAGTAGCAGTGAAGCTGGGGAGTGAGACACGTACGGAAAGGAAGCCCCGGATGGGCTTGTTTTAAACAAACTTTTCACCAATGCAGGTAACAGGAGCCTTTAATCCTTATAGGGAATTCTGAAAAGAGTGTAAATCAGAGGAGCACGCCTATGTGCTCTAGAATTCCTCTTCACCCCTCAGCCACCCATTTGTTCTACTCCCCACATTATGCTCCTTCCCACCCTGTCACCTGTTCCTGCAAGTGTTGATCTGTCACAGTTCATGACAAGCAGAAAGTTACAACACCACATTTAGTGACACAAGTGACAGTCTCTGCTACAGTAGTTGGTATTCGTCGTGTGCCTCCTCTACCATCCACTCTAGACCCCCTTCTGCATCCTGCACTTCATCTGCACTCTAGGTTCCTTGGGGTTATTCCTCATGAGGCCAGAACATGGATGTATCAAGCCAGCTGTTCCAAGTGAATGGAAACTGCCTGTGATTCTCCTTCCTCGTGGACATTAGCCTCTGGTGGTTGCTAGTCTGGCTACCACTTTGTTGGGTTTGCAGTTATCACGGGCATCTGACAGCATCCGCCTGCTGTCACCAGGGACCAGACCAGTGAATTAAGCAGGGACATGATGGGGATCCCTCAAGCCCTGTAAATCTTTGACGGGCTGTAAGTCTCTGCCACTGCATGAAGGATTTGGTATTGATTCAGATTTACTATCTTGGTCAATGACTGAATCTCTCATTTTAGGCACTTCTATTTGGCTTTTCCTCACATTATGACTCTCATTTCACAGGTAGGTAAACCAACGTGAATGAGGATTTTTCCCAGATGCTAAGGATATCCATTTTAATCAACAGCAAGAGTTCACGACTACGTCTCATGTGATGGGTTCTGGAGACTCTGGAGAAGCTGATATGTTTGTGGGTACAACTCCATTAATTATCTGCTTCTCTCCATTGCCCCATTAGAACCAGGGCCATGATAGAATTGTTGGGGGCACCTCAGATTCATATCCAATAGTTACAATACCTCCCTGTCTGCAGTTTACCTACTCTGGTAAATAGCTACAAAAGGCAATGAAGGACCTCCACTGTGCACACGTGGCTTTCTCCTCCTTCCATTGAATTGTCTCAGGCCTGAGACTGGTGGAAGAATCTGAATTTTTTCCATTGTGGTGAGTGATATTGGCCTCAGCCCATCGATGCTTTATTATTTTGGGGTACGCAGATCAAGTCATATCCCCTTTGTCTGTTTTCCTTGCTTCTTCACTCTGCATGGTCCATTAGCCATTGCCCAGCTCATGCTGGACCAGGGGCCCCTTTCTGCCATTCCAGCTTTGATACTCTTTCGATCCTCATGCCCACCTTGTCTTTGGTAATTTAGTACAGCCACTGGGTTGGTATCACCTGCACCCCTGGGGAGGCCAGTTCCACAATGACATCCCTTCCCCTTCCAGCCTGGCCCCCAGAGGAGAGACACCACCGCATCTCTGGATGGTGCCAGTGCCTTCCTCTCTACACATTCCTTCCTTCTTTAGTAACAGAATTGTTCTAAGGGCTTCCAGGGAATATGCTCATCTAGCAGTTCCATATTTTCCCTCAAAACTCTATTCTAGAATGCCTATCTGCTATAGCCTGAAGGTCTTGTGTTGCCTCCAGATTCGTGTGCAGAAACTCTCCCCAGCAATGTGATGGTGTTAGGAGGAGGTCCTTTGGGAGTGGTTTGGGTTTCTGTGAGATCATGAGGCTGGGGTCCTCCTGAAGGGGATTCGTGACTTTATAGGTTGAGAGAGCCCTGGCTTCCTCTCTCTGCCCTCAGCAGCCGTGGAGGCAGTATGTCAGCCATCTGTAGCCTGGAAGAGAGTTCTCAGCAGAATTTGGTCTGGTTAGCACCCTAATCTCAGACCTTCCACCTTGAGAACTGTAAGAAATAACTTTGTTTATAGAATTCCCAGTTCATGGTATTTCTGTGACAGCAGCCCCAAAAGATGGAGATGCCACATCTGAAACCCTTCAGACTCCTCCTGCATACTCTTCCCAGAAAGTTCGATCACCCACCCTTTCTCAACCTTCATAGAGTAGTCCATGCAGTATATCAGGGTCAGCCTGTTAAAGATAAGGTGTAAGAGGGAGCCCACAAATAGATGCTCTTTCTCTTACCAGCTTGACCTTCACTCCCTAGCCATTCTGGACCCTAAAAATCCATCCCAGGCATGTTTTCCCATGACAGGTACTAACTGGATCTGACACTCATTTGCCAAAAAAAATTCCTTGTCTTCTGAAGCTGTGATAACGTTTCCCTCTTGGGTCATTAAGAGTCCACACTAATTATTGGTCTAGAGGCAAAGAGAGAAGATGAGTCAGGTGCCAGGAATGGTAAACACTGTCTCTCACACCTCATCTTTTTTTTTTTATGCTTTATTTATTTTTGATACAGAGAGAGACAGAGCATGAGAGGGGGAGGGGCAGAAAGAGGAGACATAGAACCAGAAGCAGGCTCCAGGCTCTGAGCTGTCAGCACAGAACCCAACACAGGGCTCGAACCTACTAACATGAGATGTGACCTCAGCCAAAGTCAGAGGCTTAATCGACTGAGCCACCCAGGCGCCCCCACACGTCACCTTTAACGAGACCTCTTTACGGGGGAAGTTACTCTTCTCTCGTGAGCAGCAGCGGACCGCCTCTCCATCAGAGAGGTCATTGGACCCTGGGGGTTCCAGGTCCTCCTGCACGTGTGCCCAGATGCCTGTACCCAGGGTCCAGGGTGTATTCCCTCCCTCCCAGTGGGGCATGATCACCTGCCCGAGTACTCAGCCTCCTCTGCTGTTACTTTACTCTCACATTCAAGCCTGGAGCTGTCTCTTCAGCGTGATCTCCCTTCTGGCCACAAGACATAAAATTCTCTTTAAATGTTGCCAGGGAACCTTCTGGCTTTCACCTTGTGCTCTGAGGCGATAGCTTGGTAGACAGAGCCTGTAATCTAATTCCCTCAGTGATTGCACTTGACCACAGCCAAATTACTCCTCAGCCCTTGGACATGGTATTGTCTCCACAATCTTCAGTGCCAGACCTACCCCACGGCCCATCCCACCCTCTCCTCATTCACCACCATGGAGTTTTTTGTGCTGCTAACCCCCCTGGTGAGATCCCAGCCTCCTCTGGACACCAGGAAAGGGGCCTCACTATCATCACCGGGCAGTACGTGTTCAAACTCTTAAATCTCACTCTGAGGATCCACTTGCTGGGGCTTTTTCTGGCACTGACTTTCCTAGATTAATTACCCCTACAGCAAAACCAGAGACAGAGATTTCAGCGCAAGGAATTTATTTTAAAGGTAATTCTAAGAAACAAACAGGAGGGGAGTGGGAAAGTGAGATTTGTTGGGGGTGGGGTGAGCGGTTAGTGGTGGTTTTTTTTTTTTTTTTTTTTTTACCAAGCCCTTTGCGATTGAGGGTACCAGGAGCTTTATCCCACTGGGGACTGGTGGATGAGGAGCACACCTGCACCCCAGAAGGACCCCACTGGAGGGGCCCGAGGTGAGGTGAGGAATACCCGTGTCCATTCCTACTGGTCTTTTGCTAAAGGCCACTTGTTTGCTCCCTGGTACTTCAGGCATCAGAAAGCCATCCAACAAAGACAAGGGTGTGCTGGGATCTGGACGTCTGGCCAAGGTGCACAGAACCGTTCGGACAAAGGACCCAGGTGGACACTGACAATGTCCCTACCTTTGGGTAAAGGATGATGTAAAACTGAAAAGCGGCATTTTTTGAAACGATCACCACATAGCGTTTGGTGTCTGGCATAGTATCTGAACGCACATGTCCACCCTTTGCTTGAGGTTCTCAGCATTTCCCTTCAGACAGATTCTTACCAGGAAGGGTTCCAAAGCAGGTTCTTACACTCGGTTTTCATTTTCCTTGTATCTCTTATGAAAAGAACCTTGATTTAGAAAATTTCTGCAATTTGTCAGAGGGCAAAAATGAGGTATAAATTTAACTTCAGAAATAGTAGTATGGCTTATTGGTAGATAGGAAGATGTAACCAGTTTGGAAAGATTTAGGAAGCCACATGGATGGAAAAGTGAAAATTGGAGAAGAAAGACCAGTGATCTGCACAGACAGTCTGTGTCTGATTGGCTAGAACACACACACACACACACACTCACCCTCTCAACCTCATACACCCTAATGAGTGTGCACATGTGCACACACAAATGAGTGGAAGTGTCCTTGCATATATGTGAATGTATATATAATGTTTCATAGAAAGATTACAATTTATCATTGTTGGAAAAGAGGAGTTATTTTAATTTGGTTCCAATGGTGGAGGAAACTGATATTATATAATCACACACACACACACACACACACACACACACACACACACTTCTTAAGATAAAAAGGGTTAGACATTTAATCCAAAACTAAAAGTAACTCTATTAAAGTATATTCCTGAAAATCTATTTGTATATCGATATATATAAAATTAGATAGATTATGTGGGGGAATTGTAAGGTATGTGTTTCTGAAAGTTTTATCTATGTACCTGTCTACTTACTCACTTTTACAAAGTAAATATAACTATGTATGATAATTTACAAAGTTTCCTTTAGCTATGACCTTGCAGCCTTGGAATGCATTAGGATAAGTAAGCCTCGGAATGTATTAGGAAAGTAAGATCCTGGAATTACTTCTTAGGACTTAGAGATACTGAAATTAGTGGACCTGTGGTCCAAAGACTTACATGTTCATATCAGGCGCCTCCAGGTCCCATCTCCTAAACAGTGCCCCTACATACCTCTGTAAACAGCACCAGGTGACTCTGCCCAACTAAGATGACTAATAATAAGTCAATATTCCCTTGTAATAGCCTGACATCATCGATGATGGGTTTGTATTTTAAAAGGCTGAATCAGATATGAAAAGCCACTTAGGATAGTCAGCATATAATACACGCATATTTGAACAGATACAGAGAAAAGTATTGATAAATTCAGTATCTGTTCATAATAAAAAAGCTCAGAAAAGTAGGAATAGTAGAAGTGGTGGGAAACATCCTCAAAACTGTTAAAAGACATTAACAAATAAATAAAAAACCTAGAGTTAGTATCACTGAAAATAGTGAAACAATGAACATTTCTCTCCACAATGATGAAATGGCCAGGACATCCTCTCCTGCACCTTCTATTAAATGTTGTACTGCTATTTATATTCATTATAATAAGGTACTAAAAAGAAAAAAAAAGACAACAATTTGAAAGCAAGAAGTACAGCTTTCCCAATTAACATGTGCCACAAATATGTACATAGAAACCTCTCCAGGAATCTACAGGACAGAAAAATACCTACTAGAACTAAAAAGCTATTTCAGCAATATAGCAGGACACAAATTCCACAAATTACAAACTGTGATGGTATTCTTACTATGCTGATAATGAACTACATCGAAACAAAACCCCTAAACACCATGGGACTAATTTAACAAATGATTTGTAAGGTCTGTATTCTAAAGAGTAGAAAATATTCCCGAGAGAAAATCAAGAAAACCTAATTTAACGATTAGACATACAAACTCACAGATGGAAAGACTTACTGTTGTCACGATGTCAATTCTCCGTTAACTGATCTATATGTTCAACACAAACTAAATGAAAGCTTAAAATTGTACTCAAAAATTACAGATGGTTTTGCTAATGAGTCAGACAAATCAATGGACCAGAATGGAGACTTAAGAAATATACCCATATGGCACACCTGGGTGGCTCAGTCAGTTGAATGTCCAACTTCGCTCAGGTCATAATCTCTCCATTCTGGAGTTCGAGCCCTGCATCAGGCTCTGTGCTGACAGCTCAGAGCCTGGAGCCTGCTTCGGATTCTCTCTCTCTCTCTCTCTCTCTCTCTCTCTCTCTCTCTCTCTGTATCACTACCCCTTCCCTGCTCATGCTCTGTCCCTTTCAAAAATAAATATTAAAAAATCAAAAACAAAAAGAAATATACCCAAACAATTGCAGTCCACGTTGTTTGGTTTTTTGTTTGTTTGTTTGTTTGTTTTCCCAGCTTTATTGAAGTATAATGGACAAGTAAAACTGCACGGTATAGATATTTAAAGTGTGCAACATGATGATTTGATATATGTTTATATTGTGAAACAATTCCTCCAAGTTTAAATTAACACATCCATCACTTCACATTATTTACTACTACTACTATTACTTATTATTATTATTTTGGTGCTGGTCAAATGATTTTTGACAAGTATGAAAATGAAGTGTAATGAAGAAAGGAAATTTTTTCAACAAATGTTGTTGGAACATTTAAATAATTATCTGAAGAAAAGAATCATAGTATACACTAAATCCATCCTTAAGTTTATTTTGAGGTAGATGATTGAGATAAAGTTAAAAGCTAAAACTATGAAACGTCTAAATGGAAAAAATTAGAATGTCTTCATAAAGTAGAGTAAGCAAAGCACACACATGGAACTAACTGTAAATGAGAATAAAAATACATTGTATTTCATCAAACCAGAAAAATTCTGCTCCTCTAAGATCATTGATAAGGAACTGAATAGGCACGCCAAACACCTCAACATAATTTCATCTTTCACATTTTCCCAAGATAGGAGAAATGTGTGCAGCTGTTCAATCCAATTAATAGAAAAAGAAACTAACAATAAAAACTTAAGAAAATAAATAAGATCAAATTGTTATTCAATCATACCAAGAAATATGCATGTCAAAACATTAAATACTATCTTCATTACTGTTTTTAAAATATAGTACAGTTTAATACATCTCGTTGCAGTAATGACAAAAACTGAAACGTTAGGCAGTGTATCTCCATAGCAGTTACATTCAAGGGAAGCTTTTTTAACAATGGTTCACATAGAAGAGGTGCCTCATAAATGCTTATTGATTATATTGAAAATAATGGTTACATGTATTACTCCTTCATGATAATCCTCTGAGCAGCAAAATAAAACTGATATAATTGCATAATATGTAACTGCCAAAAGCAAACAGTAAATAGTTCTAGATGGTATTCTAATTAAATTTTGATGTCCAAAAAATAAAAACATTCACTACCACCACTGCTAGTCTCCATTTTGCCTGAGCTATTTTCATGCATAAAATGAGAGAAAAGAAGAAAATATATGTGTATTGTAGTGTCATAAAACTTGTAAGGTATGAACTCTAATTTTAAACTCCCCATATCCAAAATTATTATCAAGTTCTTAGAACAAAAATTGAATTAAAACTATTTGTATTTAAGAATATCATATAAATCAGCTGTTCTTTCCAACTATAACCAAATGAGAAATGAAATGAACAATGCCCTGATTTGCAACAGCAAGAAAAGTATAGAGAAAATGGAAACAGTCCTTATAAGAAAGGTTCAAGGACAATATAGTAAAAATCAATAAGACTTCAGTATAGGAATTTAGAGAAAATCCTATAGCATCAGAAGCTATATAATAGTAATGATGGTAAGGCAAAATATCGTAGAGGTGAAAGTTCTCATTAAGTCAAACTATAAATTCAATTTGAAACCAAACTGAAAACCGTATCATTTCACTATAAAGTGAGTCAATAAATAATCATGATTTTGTGTACTAATAGGTTAGTTGAAAATGATATAGATCCTATGGAACACCCACAAAAAAACTGGAATTTTTTATATCATACGGTTCCATTTTCAAATCTTGAAAAAAGAATAAATTAGTCAATGGTTGCTAAAGTCATCAACCATCCACTCATATAGTATTCAGAAAAATAAATATTTGACTTTCAAAAACATTTATTTTTGTATATTCCTCATATTATAAAAATATTTAAGTTTCAAAGTGGTTTTCTTTAGTTGTATTTAGCTAAAATTCTCACTTTTGCTTTAGCTTTGTGCACAGATTCCTTTCTCACACTGAATCTTCCTCGATTCTCTATTTATTTCAGGATTTTTAAATTAATTGCTAGATTGTTCTACCTTTATGGCTACTTTTAGGCACCCACGTATTTTCCACAAAAAGGGAGTTTGGTTGCTTTTTTTTTTCTTTTTCATTATACTGCTATCCTTTGTACATTTCTTAATTGCCTTGAAGGTGTCTATCCTTGTTGGATGCAATATTGTCTGTATTTTGTTCTATGAATTTTAACATAACTCTTTTCTTATTATTGCCAAGGTTAATGGTGTGTGGTTTTATTCCATTTGGTTTTCCATTTGAAGCTTTAGTTTATCTCCTATGAAATTTATAAGGCCTTTATTTAGCTTGATCTCTGTGACATTAAAAAAAATTAAAATGCTTTCTTTTATTTGAAACAATGACAGTTTTGTTTAGAATGGAGGCTGAGTATAGGATAAAAGTGTGCTTTCTCGCCTTCTTACTATCCATTTATTCTGTCTCATGGTCAAAATAAAACTGTAATTGTTATCTTTTAAGAAAGTTTTGCTGTTGTTTTGCTTTTTAAATGTCATTTTCTCCTACAATTTTTAAGGCTAATTCATTTTGTAAATAAGGGACATGGTCAACAGAAGATTTGCACAGATCTGTAAGATTAAGACCAATCTTGTAGAACAGCAATGTCATTCATTAACTTGTTGAAAATACCTTAGTGTTGTGTAACATACAGTGGAGAATTTGAAATTCAAAGATGCAGTGTATTAATGTGATCAAATGCACATCCATCTCAAGATATATGTTTTCTTTCTTTTTTTTAAATGTTTATTTACTTTTGAGAGAAAGAGAGAGAGAGCAGGAGTGGGAAAGGGGCAGAGAGACAGGGAGACACAGAATCTGAAACAGGCTCCAGGCTCTGAGCTGTCAGCACAGAGCCTGATGTGGGGCTTGAACTCACAAACCGTGAGATCATGACCTGAGCCAAAGTCGGCCACTTAACACACTGAGCCACGCAGGCACCCCTCCAGATATGTTTTCAAGTATGAAGGACCAAGATGCATTGATCTAGGTTTGTAGTGGGGCGCCTGGGTGGCTCAGTCGGTTAAGCCTCCGACTTCGGCTCAGGTCAGATCTCACGTTCGTGGGTTCGAGCCCCACGTCAGGCTCTGTGCTGACAGCTAGCTCAGAGCCTGGAGCCTGCTTCCAGTTCTGTGTCTCCTTCTCTCTCTGCCCCTCCCCGTCTCATGCTCTGTCTCTCTCTGAATCAAAAATAAATAAAACTTTAAAAATTTTTTAAAAATCTAGTTTTGTAGTATGAGAAAAACCTGTTATATCATCCTAGGTTTTTTTTTTTTTTCTGTTTCTACCTAAGTTAAACCTTCCTCTATGTCACCTTTGAATAAAATATTATTCAGACAGATTCTACAGAAATGACATGTTAACATTAAGTCCCCCAAAGGATGGTAAAAAAAATACATTTATTATTATTAAGACTTCATCTGAGATATTACCACCATAATGAGAATAATTTGAGTGTGTGTGTGGGGGGTGGGGTGGGTGGGTGTAGGTGGTGATTTTCTTTAAAGAGAATTTAAAGAGTTCCAAGGAAAGTTCAGCATCAAGAGGTTAGGTATTGGAATACGTTCAGAGCATTCCAAGGGGAATACTTTTAGCCTCATAATTCATAGTAGAAAGAGCACAAACTTTAGAGACCTATTTGCATGGAATCTAATTCCTGTTGTACAGCACACGTGTCGTCTGACTTGAGACATACAACAAAATTCCTTCGTGCCTCCCATTCCACATTTATACGATGTGGAAAACACTAAGTGTGGCATATGAGACATGGCAGAGTGGAGAAGGCGCTTCGGAAATGTGACATCGTTTCCCCCTTGACTTCCCAACCTTCACCTTCACAGAGTAGGCAAGAGTTATTTGGTTGAAAATCTTGGTTCTCCCTCATTTTTTTTCCACTTTCTAGAAATACTCAGATCCTCCCTGATACCTAAATTAGTCAGGGAAGAAAAATAAAGTGTCATTAGACCACCATTATTTTTTGCTCTCCTAAGCAACAAGTTAAATCTTGTTTGCAAAGACATCTATATACATCTGTTATACATCAAACCTATAATGCGTCACTCGCAACTGTACAATGTAAGGAAAACGGAAGGCGTTATGAGCTTTCTTCCTAGGTGGAGAGGGAAAGTTCATTCAGTTGGCTTGAGGGCATAGATGATACTGATGGGTGTTGGGGTAGAACCCAGCTACCTGACAGTTTAGTCCAAATGTGTGGCTGATACAGAGGCTTCTATGGCTTCTTGTTCATCCTCTCTGATCTGGGGCCACCATAGTTGTGGTGTGCGCTCCACATTGTTCAATCAATGAATATTAGAATCTTAGCATTAGAGAGGTGAGTAAAAACCTGGAGAAAAATACATCTCTGAATTTATACATAGAGATCTGGAGCAGTCAATAAGGTAAATGATTTGCCAAGGACCACACAGCAGGAAAGGGAGAAAGCTTCTACAGTTGAATTATTAATTTTACCTATTATTATTACTATTCTGTATCATATTAAATAGTTTTCCTCATTCTTTTTATGCTTTTATGCTGTGTGCACTGGACATATATCAGCAATAATGAATCTTCTTGGAATAAGAAAATGTTGAACTGTCTTAACTTTAATCTATGGCTTAGCTTTACCAGTTGAAAAAATCATGGGCACTGGAATTCTCTCTTGCCCTATAAGCTACATGTTACATATGTGTATTTTATACAAAAACACAAAGTAAGTGCTCAAGAAATAATGGATGGTTGCTCAATTTTGAAAAGACCTGTAAGTCATATTCTTATGTAATGACCAAATACTTCCCCCAAGTTCCCTGAAGCATTCCCATGTACTGGAAGTTAGTTGTATTGACTACAGCTCAAACTGAAAGTGCCATTGGCAAGAATTGGGAAATCTTTGTTATATAGAGAGTGTTTTAATATTTGTTGCAATGGTATTTACACACAGCAATGCACTTGTAGAGTATTACTAGCTTTAGGCTTTCTCTAAGACTGAAAAAAACTCAATTCCCAAACTCCCAAAGCAATTTTTAAGCAGAAAAGGAGAAGGTAGACCTGAAGCCAAATGTAGCAGTGATCCTATATGAGGAGGAAATCAGAATCGAATATGGTAGGGGCCAAACACAATCTAATAGTTGTGGCACAATACGCTGACCTCTATTGCTTTGACTGCTGGGGTGGAGGGCAAGTAAGAGCATGGTGTGGAAAAGAGTTTTATCATTATGATGTTCTCCAGACCCGGAGAAAGTGGATTACCTCATAGCAATCCTCCTAATAAGAATCTACAATACTTATTAATCACTTATTCTATGCCTGTTGTTGAGATAAATGTTTACATTTACATTTTATTAAATCTTTGGAAAAGGTCTATTAGTTAATATTCAACACTATTAATTGTTCTGTTTTTGCCCCATAAAATAATTAATGAACAGGTCTGGGACTAAAATACAATTATTTATAATGTCACGGTCATTAACTAATATGATATGGTGTCTTTTACATAAAGTCCTAGTTATTAGTTATTGATGATTTAAATACAAGGGAAATAATGAAAAATATAAACAATAAAATTCATAAAAAAACCTGTTATTAGCAACTGGGACTTGTCTACATTTATAGACTCAGAAGTTACACAATCCATCATAACTGAACTTTTTTCTTTTTACCTCGAGGTGGATCTTAGGAAATTGATTAACACATTTGTTTTATGGAAATATTCTGAGTATAAAGAAAATGTTTAGTTTATTATTGTATATTTCTATAACCTACCAAGAGGGTTTGAAATAGTTCTATAAAATTATTCTGTATTTTCTGATTTGTTAATATGGTTGTATTTCATTTTTAAAAGCTAATCAATGACCAACTTAATATTTTTTAATATTTATTTATTTTTGAGAGAAGAATGAGCAGCAATGGAGAAAGGGCAGAGAGAGAAGGAAATCCAGAATCTGAGTTGTCAGCGTAGACAGCCGTGAGTGGGGCTCAAACTCACAAACAGCGAGATTCTGACCTGGGCCGAAGTCAGACACTTAACCAACTGAGCCACCTGGGCACCCATCAATGGTCAACTGAAGCACTAGAAATTAAATGGAGTATTTAACTTCTGGAAACATATAATTTATTAGGAAGCTAGATGCTAGTCCCACTGAGGTTCTGGGGGTCCTTGTGAGACCTTTCAGTCTATTATACATGCATTTAAGAATTTTAATGGATTTGGCAAATTAATACGCTTGGTTTCCCTCTAAATCTCGTCACCTCTCACTTTTCCTTGTGTGGTGCAGCGCACACTCTTTTCACATAGAGGGCAGCTTTATCCCTCTCATTGCAGATTTCCTGCCACTGGTACAGCCTTTCCCCAGACAGAGCTGAGCACAGTCCAAAACATTATAATAACATTTGTCTCTGATGTTGATGAGGGCCAACACATATTAATTTGTCATTTGCTGCATATTTATCAACCAGATTGCAGACTATTTCCAGACTGAGGCAGTTAAAAGCCTTTATTAAAAATGATGCTTTTGAAATCAAATTTATTTCGGCATGCATATATTTTTATTTAATATTTTGTTTCTGTCTCGCAAGCTAACGATGTTTCAAGAGTGTCACATGGGAATGTTAGGGCTTACAAATCTATTCTTTTTTATTAATTTGTTTGGCTACGATGTTATTTTATATACTCATTTTGCTGTTTTTGAAAGGACACTACCCATGGTCCTCATACAGGGCTGCTGCCTGTTTCCATGACAATCATAATTTAAGGAATTAAGCCTAAGACCATTGTAGGGGGAGCTCATCAGGCAAATAGGATGCCCAAATGAATCAAGGTAAGCAGTCAAATAAATATTTGAACAGAGCTTTCTGTAACTACACAAAGACGCAAAAAGGTTAAGTGTAAAGTTCGTTTACATATGCTGCAAGGCTAATACCCAAAGTAATGTGAATTCTTGGGCTAATCACATATTAAAAAATCAAAAAAAAAATGTGTGTTTGCCATTTTTTTAACAAACTAAATTAAAGCATTTTTATAGGCGGCCAAACCCTGTTACCCAAGTACTTTAACTGTGATATGAATCACTTTTAACCCTGGCTTTTGATTCCCTCAATATAAGTTTTCAACCTCTGTATTTTCAGAATAATGCTTACTGAAGGCTTCTTGACATTAAGGCGCTGTTCCAGATTCTATAAGGAACATAAGGATTTAAAGATAGAGTCTATCCCAACTATGAGCTGTAGATATAGTGAGGAAATAAGGCAAAAATAAATAACTATCGTGACAGAAACATTTCAAATTGATGGCACAAATAATAAACATCACAGGAATTCAGATCAGTTTATCAAGCTAGACTCTCCTAGGTAAAGGTCGGGAAGAACAGAAAGGATTTCCATGGTCATCTCAAGAACTGCTACTTGTTATCATTTTCTCATTTGCAGAGTTCTCTCTCTCTTTCTCTCTCTCGCTCTCTCGCTCTCTCTCTCTCTCAGGATTATTTATTTATTGGTAGAGCAGCTGTGTTAGTCTGCTAGAGCTGCCATAATAAAGTACCACTTCCTAGATGGCTCTAACAACAGAAATTTATTTTCTGACTGTTCTCATGACTACAAGTTCAAGACAAGGTATCAGCAGGGTTAGTTTTTCTGAGACTTTTCTCCTTGTCGTGGAGATGACTTATTTCTTCCTTGTGTCTTCACATGCTCTTTTCTTAATGTGTGACTAGGTCCTTTTCCTTCTTCTTGGAAGGGCATCAGTCATATTGGATTAGAGCCCTATCTAATGACCTCTGTTTAACTTAACTACCTCTCTAAAGAGCCTATGTAGTCACAATCTGATGTATTGAGGGTTTGGGTATCAATATATGAATTTGGGGGACACAATTCCACCTGTGGTAGACATTAAAATACTCGCATATGACTGTTACAATATTAAATGACAGTAGTGTCTGTGAAAGTACATTGTAAACTGAAAATGATTAGACCAGGTTACATGGTGCATTAGGCAGGGTCTATAAAACCAACGGCTATAACAAATAAATCTGTGGGGCTTAAGACAATAAACATGTATTACAAACTCCTGAAAAACCTAGTGTGGATCTTTGCGGTCAGGACATGGTGAACTGAGGACACAGGCTTGTTCTATCATTTTCTAGGCTCTAGATGCCCTTCATTGAAATCTGTGCTGCCAGCTGGGAAATGAAGAAGACCACAGGAAAGTCCCAGAAACAAATTTCTGGGATCATGTTAATTAGTTGCTCGCACCTTCTCCACCTATTTCCCATTGATGAGGACTGAGCAAACCATCCTCACAAGACTTGTGGAAGCTAAGCAATGTAGTTTAACAGTGAACTGAGGGAAGGAGAACATAAATGTCCTCCGTGTTGGTGAAACATTCATAAAAACATTCTCACAGACTGGTAAAAATTTAGTCCATTTCTGCCACAACAGTTAGCAGGATATTTATTTTAACTGAACTTTGAAACATAAAGAATAATTCAGTAGATGAAAATGGGGTGGGAACTGCATTTCAGGTCAAGAGGCTGGTGTGATCAATGAGTAGAAAATATGACCCTTGAAATGGAGGAAATATAATGGAGAGATGAAGAGTCTGGAGTCAAGGTGCCTGAATTTACTCCTGTCATGTGTTAGCTTTGAAATGATCCCTACCAAGTTACCTCCCTCTCAGAACCTCAATTCCTTTCACGATGAGGTCCTCAAAATAGTACTTGAAAGGTATCATTGTATAAGACCTTCCAGGTATCCTTTTTGGTGTGTAAGAATTAAAATAGAAAATAGGAATTGTGTACTCTATGCTTTGTTGCATGATAAGCACTTAATCAAGATTCAGTGAGTGGTGCCTGTGTGGCTCAGTCAGTTGAGTGTCCAACTTCAGTTCAGGTCATGATCTTGCAGTCAGTGAGTTTGAACCCCATGTGGGGCTCTGTAAGGACAGCTCAGAGCCTGGAGCCTGCTTTGGATTCTGTCTCCCTCCCTCTCTGCCCCTCCCCCTCTCATGCTCTGCTCTTCCTCTCAAAAATTAATAAACGTTAATTTTTTTAAAAAATTCATTGATATTGAGGGCATTAAATAACATCAATAGGCATAGACCTACTGCCCAAATGAGTATATTACTTTTTTTTTTCACATTTTCCTGTTTCCTGATTTGGTCCAGCTCAATATATGTATTAACCAAAGGTTGTAACAAAGACTGATGGTGAAGGGTAGAAACGATAGCTTAGACGGCCTTGGTAGCTTACCAGACAACTAGCAGGTTTAGCAGACAACCTAATGCCCCATTAGGTCTCTCGCTCTCAGTAACGTTGGTAGTTGGTGAGATGTGCCAGGACAATTTGTAGAGCAGATTACGCAAAATGGCTTCCAAGGGCATGTGCGCTCACTCTGAGAGAAAACTTATCTTAGCCACATTTTCTTGCCTCATCTTGCTCAGAACGCTCACAAAGATTGACTGCTTAGTTAGCCTTGCAGAGAGAGAAAGAGGAAGACAGAGGGTTTTTGTCAGCTCTAGGCTAACCTAGAAATCCAGTAGAGGTCACTGACAAAATCCAAGCTCAAGACTGGTCTCTTTGCCCGAGGAAAATTTATAGAATTTAACCCTAATCACTTTTTGGCATAAGAGATAACTGCTATAGACTAGATCTTTAACCAAAAGACCTGGTTGAAAGTAACCGAACTTCAAAACCAGCACAGCCGAGTATCATTTGCCTGAGAACTTACTGGAGAAGCACCCCGGACTTCTCTACCATTCTAACGCAAATGTCAATGCTGTGAATTATATTTGGAAGTGGAGAGGCAGCCAGAGTGGCTCTAGAACACAGCTGGTTATATGCTTCCTAAATCCCACGACTTCAAGTTTATTGCCACTGCTGTAGCCTACCAGCTGGGGCTTCTGGGTGTCACTCCACATTAACATCCCAGAGCGGACTGTCATAGTTGTTTCTCATTCATTTAGGGCCCAAACTTCAGAAAATCTGAATAAGCAAATGATGGTGTATCTAGAAGTCCTATAATTTAATAAAACACCATTTATTACATATAGACATATTTGGAAGCAAACCTACATACATTTCCCAGGGTTTATATTATAGTCTATAGTATTGTAATTCCAATAATTTCTACTTAACTCAATTGAAAGCATCCAAATTTTTAACCAAGTTTGATGACTTCTGTGGGTCCAAAATGTAACCGTGAATTTAAATATTGTAATTCTTGTTTTATTCTCCCTGTGCTAAAAGTCCAAGGGAACAGTCAAGTCAATTAACCCAAGCTGAAAAAGATCATAATGAAAACTTGCTTTGTTTTTCCTGGATAGAAAGTGTTGACTTAATTTTACTCTCAATTACATGTCAAAAAGATGTATATAAATATGGTAATATTTATATTGTAAACAAATATCAAATGGCAAAAAATACTTCAAGCACGTTGAACTAGATCAAATGAAATTGTTTTCTGTTTTGTTTTGTTTTGTTTTGTTTTACATTGTATTCAACTAACCCAACAGTCAAAACATATATTTTTTAAGGTCCATTTTTGTCAGGGCTCCTGGGTGGCTCAATCAGTTAAGTGTCTGACTTTGGCTTAGGTCATGATCTCATGGTTCGTGAGTTTAAGCCTTGCATTGGGCTCTGTGCTGATAGCTTGGAGGCTGGGGACTGCTTTGGATTCTGTGTCTCCCTCTCTTTATTCCATTTCCCTGCTTATACTATGTCTCTCTCTCTCTCTTTTTCAAAAATAAACAAACATTAAAAATTTTTTTAAGTCCATTTTTGTCACATGTGGAAAAAAGTGGAAAAGACACTATGAAGTTGAAGCTTATTAAGCAGAAGCTAGTAAAATTGGCAAATGGATACTTTACCCTGAATGCTGAGGTAGCTTCCTTATCTGGCTCAGGGGAAAGTATTTTTAGGCCAAATAAGTGTATGTTCTTTGAACTGATTCTTTTTGGAAATACTTGTCAAGTGTGTGCCTGACCTTCGTCAAAGCATTAGAAATGTAATAGTAGACAAAACCCCTTCCCGGAGCTTACTATGGTAGCAGAGTGGAAATAATCATATACATTCATAATAAGTCTCATCATGGCAAGCAAGCTTCTACCAAAATCCATTCTTTTCTTTCAAACATATACGGGATGTGGTGCCTGTTGGTGACTATTTCTCACCAATGCAAGGTGAGCAGATATTATGTGTGCTCCCTTCTCAAGGCTCACAAAGTAGTTCTCTCCTCTCTTCTCACCTCATCTAATCTATGTGTAGCCCTGACAAGGACTCTTAATGTAAGGTGATCTGCAAACGAAATGGGCCTCCAATTCTGAGTCCCCATGGGAGGCGGGGGGCGGGGAGGGGCAGCAGCCATCCAGGGATCAAGAAGAATGCCCATTTTGGACTAATGCGTGGAAGCAAAAATATACTTATTATGTGCTTCAGCTGTTACTTATTAACCATTCTGTTTTTCTTTTTCTTTTTACATGTTTATTTACTTACTTGGAGAAAGAGAGAGAGCAGGAGAGGGGCATTGGCATGGAGACAGGAAGATAGAATCCTAAGCAGGCTCCCTGCTGTCAGTGCAAAGCCCTAGGTGGGACGCGAACTTCCAAACCCTAAGATCATGACCTGAGCCGAAATCGGAGAGTAGGTTGCCAACTGAACCACCCAGGCACTCCTTGAGTGGTCTGCTTTTAACTGAAGCTTAACTATTAACTATTCACATGGGGAAATAAAATAGTGTAAGGGAAGGGAGGGTGCCTAGATGGTTGGTGTGTGGGGGAATTTAAGGTAGAAAATGAGCTCTTCTCCTAAGTGTGTATGAGTAATGGAACATGACCATAGACCATCACCTTCCACTTATCGCTGGATGCCACTTACTCCCAAAGACCCAAGAATTGCTCAGGTCAGTCTTCCCTCACTCTCCTGGATCTCCACCTTCTTATGGCCTCTCCAAGGTATCTTTCTCATTGGCATACACTCATGCTGTTATTTCACTCACCTTGGAATTCTCTAGGTGCCCTCACCCTTTTCCTCAGGGTGCTTCCTTGTTACTCTCTTTTTGTTTCTAACAGAATTCCCAGAAAATGCTGCCCGTATTCCCTCCCTGCCTTTCTATCCTTCTAAGGATGCTCTCTAAACAAAATTTTGCCCACAGTGCTGAAACTTAGTGAGGCTGTCAGGTTCACCAAAAACCATGAAGTCCTATGATCATTTCTTGATCCTCCCTCTGTAGGAGCTGTCAAAGGCATTTGTCATTGTTGTCTTCCCTGTAACAGTTCCTTCCTGTGGCCTTCAGGACGCCATACTCGCCGGGAATTACTTCTGTTTTTCTTCCTATTTCTTCTCTTCTGTTGTGTTTGTTCCTCCTCACCTCCAGTCTTTTCAGTGTGGCATTGCCCTGTGCTCAGTCCTGAGGAATATCCTCTTTCCCATGTACCTCTGCTCCCTTGCTTCTTTCATTGATGGCATTAATGGGCATGCCAACTACATGCTGATGATCCCCCAACTGGTACAGCCTACTCCCATCTCTCCTCATAACTCCAGGTGAGCATGTCCATTTCTGTTAGGGAGTGTCTGAGTTTCACAGGCCTGTCCCTCCTGTATTCTCCTCTCCTTAGTCATATACATCCACATTCCTGAGGATGTTGATGTCAGTCATGACTTCCCCATTTTATTGTCCCTGGGCTCTTATTCCAACTCCTCAGTAAATCCTGACCCCTAAATACATGGAACTCAAGCATGTTCTGCCCTCTTGTCTCACTATCATCTATCACCAAAATGCTATATAATACCTCCACAAGTCCCCTAGCAGGGACTCCTAAATCCTGCTCTTGTTCCCAAAATCTCAGCCAGAGGGATTCAACTAGAATGTCATTCATCTGCTGAAATGTCTTTAATGCCTTCCCAATTCACCCAGAGTAAACTAAAAAGAACAATCCTGTGAATGCAAAACCTGTAGGATCGGAAGTCTCTTTCCTTCTCTTATACCTCTTTCCTTGTTATCCATATTGCCACCATACACGGGCCTCTTTGGTGAGCCTCCAATGTGAGCAACACCAAGATTTGCTTCTAGGAATGAAATGTGTCAAAATGGCGAGCGCCCTCTTATTCTGCAGATTTTATTCACAAGTAGTCTTCTGAAGTAGGCCATTCTCAGGCACCCTATCTAAAACTGTAACTTCCAACTCTGACAGTCCATTTATCCTTTAGTAATTTTACTACCTTATGAAACCTTTGTGTACACCCCCCCACACACATACACGCGCACACACACACACACATGTTTATTGTCTGTGTCTCTTGATAAAGGAGCTCTGGATGAGGGCAGGGCTTTGGTCTGTTTTACTTTTTTCCACTATTATATCCCCACTGCCCAGAACGCAATACATAGAAGATGTACAATAAATATTCATGAAATGATCAACTGTAATAAGTAGGTGACGCTATAAATTTTACATATAAAGAGGATGCATGCTAGATTTACATAACAACAATGACAGCAGCTTTACTTCTTTCTACATTGTTGTTACTACACACTAGTGTACCTTTTTAAGAGTAAAAATATGTGTTTCAGTCCATTGTGTTGAATTTAGTTTCTCAAAATACCCCCAAACACCTAATAAACATTTTAAATTAACTGTTATGATTCCAGTAATTCATTCCCAATGGATAAGTAGTAATGGTCATCAGTGATAATACAAGAGATTGCAATCCTAAAAATGAAAACTTTAAAAGTGATTGAAAGAGAGTATCTCTCTTCACACACTTTACTTCAAAACAGAATTTAATCAAAATAGGCCTGGATATGCCCTTAAATAATTTTATGCCAATTCTTACCCAATCTAAAATCCTACAGAATTTCCAATCATTCTAGAATGGAATAATTCACTTTTCTATTCATCAGCTGTGATTTCTGATTGTAGTGCCCTGCCTTTTTCTTTTCAATATCTCTTCATGGAAGAGTCACAGAGTAATTTTCTGCAATAGTGGGATTACCTTCCGGAGTGCATGCTTTTCTGGTTTTTGTTTTCTTGAATTGGACACTAAACATTCCATTACCCACATGGGGTATTTTCTTTACATATTTTTGGAAATGAAAGCAGCTCAATTTCTTTGCTCTCTTCCTCAATTTATTTATATGCCTTACAACGAAAACCCACTATTAAAATGCTTCAAAGCAAATTGGTTGGTGCAAAATTTGAGTAAAAATATTACCCCTCCATAGAGATGCTGTGAAAAAAAATCTTCAGAAGTTATTACACAGTACTCAGTGTGCAGGTATAAATGCCAGTCAACATGCTTCTATTTGTGTCTATTTCTTTTTTGATGGAGAACGTCCAAATAAGGATGAGAAAAACCGACCTTAATGGATTTCACTCTAAAATCAAAGTGAGTTGTGTCTGAAATTTTGTTGCTACCCTTTTGAAGCACTCTGAGATTTTGAAGCTCTACTACATCTCTTGTATTCTCGAAAAGAAAGATGGGGAAAAGGTTAGAGCATTTTTCACTCAGACTGTGGTAGTGAAGTGGAGAGAGCCAGGAGCTGCATCTTGGGGGGCCGTGTGAGGTTGCTCTTCGGACCGGCGGCCATTTTATAAAGGCTGAGGGGAAGGTGCCTCTGAGCACTGGTGGCTACCAGTTCGCCTTCAGTAGCAGCCCAAGCATTTAGTCTGAAAAGGAGGGCAGGTGGCCCCTGAGGAATTCTATAAGGAAACCATGTAAAAGTTGAAATGAGAGAAACCTGGGGAATAAATACAGAAGCATGTGTTCGAGAGGGTGAGAGTCCGCAGAATGCCACCTCAGCAGAAAGCTGGTAACTAGGCCAGGCCGAGAACAGTATTTTAGTTTAAATGATTCTAGCAAGAATCTTCCCTATCTCTTCCTTAACCTTCAATTCTGCTGTATATTCAAATGTGCTGGGGAAAAAAATGAAGTATACATTTGGGAAACAGACTCAAATTCAGCAAATTTTACATTCCATATTTATAGAGCCGTTCACTTACATGTCTCTCATCTGGTAAATATATATTCCTCAGGCCGATGTTGACAGCTGACTGACGTTTTGCTTTTCACTTTGATAATTCGTCTTCAGTGTAATTTAGACTCTGCAATGATATAACTGCATTAGTAAATCATTTTGAAATAATCTTTTAACTTTTCGTATTCAGATATTCCAAGAAAGACTGGTTCAATGTCGTATTTTGAGTTGCTTAGATTTATGAATGAGATGTTTGTTATGTGTCAGTTGATGGGAAACAACTCACCAAGCCCGACCCCTGCTTAAGGCCTGGAGCTAATTAATCCAGAATAGACCAGCATTTTTCCTGCCAATGACCTCATCAGCAGAGGGTATATTTTCAAGATGAAAGCAAAACAAACAAAAAGGTGCATCCACATTATAATTGTTTCAGTCTAGTTTTCTCCTTCAACCAGCATGATGACGTTCTGGACCCAGATGGCCTGGGTTCTTAGCCTGATGAGCTCACTTTTCTAGAACAATTCTGAATACCAGGCACTCTGTAAAACACGTCATAAGTAAATCACACAATTAGACAATCACAACAATGCTAAGAGGTTGATATTAGCACAATCCTTTATTTCACAGACAAACAGAGCAAGTCTTAGGAAAGCTGCCTAACTTGTTCAAAGCAATGCATCTAGAGAAAGGCAGAAGCAGGATTCAAACCCAGATTTCTGGCTCTGGAGAGTATGCTCTGAATCAGAAAACTGGCACATGGTAAGCCATTGATAAGCATTCGTTTCTTTCTACCTCTACAGATTTTAAGTTGCTTCTTTTTTTTCCTTCAAAGCCTCTTTTTAATGAAATAAAATGTTACAGAGACCATTGGAGTTCTTTTTGTTGTCTACCTGGACCCATTTGTCTCCTTCATTACAAAAGTCATGTTATATCAACTATGGTGCATTTCTCTCCAGGTCAATCTATTGTTAGCAGGCTGTAGATGCAAAAGACCTTCCTGAGGACATTACTGTGCAGACTCTAACTTGTTTTTTCACTTGCCATGACAGTCTTAAGAGTTATCTAAGTTATTCTGTATTTAATGGTATAAACATGTCAACATTAGTCCATTCCACTATTAATATAAAGTTAGGTCGTTTTTGTATTTTACTCGAGCAACTGAGTCTGTAGGAAGCCTACTTGTCACCTAAGAATACCAATAATAAGGTCTCGAGATTCGTTGTACAACCGAGTGCCTACATTTAACAATACTGTATTGTGCACTTGATCTGAGGAGACGGTAGACCTCACGTTAAGCGTTTTTACCACAAAAAAGGGGGAAGGGAGGAGGAAACTTTTAGAGGGGATGGATATGTTTGTTCCTTGATTGTAGGGAAGGTTTCACATGTATTTGTATGTAAACAAACTTACCAACTCATTTACATGAAATATGTTTTCTTATAAATCATTTATACTTTAATAAAGCTAATTAAAAGAAAACACAGGCAAGCTTTAGACACAAAGTGTATGTAGTCACTCAAGATGACCTCTTGCTGGGATATTCTTTAGAGAGATGAAGTAAAGTCTGATGCGTCACCGGGTCTGTGAATTTTCCAGTTTACCATCTATCACCTGATTGCTCTCCCAAGTGTTGAGAGTAAAGGGCCACCTTGAACTTCCTTTTCTTTACATCAGAATCACCTTATACGCCATGCCAATATCTTTGCTAGCTTTTTTTTTATATCCCTACAGATTTGTGACATTTTATATAAGCAATGATTTCATTTATACCTTCCCGATTACTATAAAAAGCTGAGGATATTTCCTATTAGTTATTCAAGATTCATTTTCCATGTATTTGTTTATTTATTTTAGTTAAGATCTGAAAGGGGTCAAGAGGAAATGATGAGTGAACAGTTCAGTCTATGAGACATGAGTTCAAAGGTGAATTGAAACCAGAGAAATTAATGTGGGTACCATCAGCATAGAAATAGAATTTACCGCAATTTACATAACATCACACAAAAAAGGTGTCGGGAGAGAACAGAATAAGCCCAAGGATTGAGTCTTGGTACTTAAACATTTAGAAATCTCAGAAAAGAAAACATAGCCACCAGAGAGCTTGAGGAACAACAACGACAACAACAAAGGAAACAAAACAAAGAGCAGGTGGCCAAAAAATGAGAATTTGGTCTGCAAGAAGGCAAGAAAGTTATCTGAAGATGAGGGAGCCATCTTTTTGGTAGAGGGTGAAAAAGGTGAAGAGGGACACTGACCCTTGGAGCTGGTGTTTTGAAAACTACTGGCTGAGTGGAGACAGTTGAATGAGCACAGACAGTGTTTTTTTGAATCAGGCACAATTTATGCATACCTTCCAATCTACCTTGCCTTACTTGTTTCTTGGACTCTTGACGTCTTGATCTCAGGTAACACACAGCTACCACCGCCAGTGGTCACAGTACTCTGGCTCATTTCTCAGGTATCTTTGACCAGGGTAAGTGCCATGCGTAGCAAAGTTTTCCTTCACCCCTGACCCAGAGCGAGCCAAAGTGATGCTGTCACACTGGCCCTACCTGAGAGATGGCCCTACCTGAGAGTGACCTGGACTCTTGCCATTACTTTGGATTCAGAAGAAGTCTCACACTTCAGGGCATGATATCTGACTCCCCTGTAGCTTCCCAAAGTCCAGGTAATACAGCACGACATATGGAATTGATGTCCTGCTACCACAGTCTTGCCCAGTGAGAAAAGGAAAGATGTAAGGGAACCCGTTGATCAACTCATCCCACGTTCTTCCACTAATGGATGGTTCCATTATGGTCTCTTTTTTTGGCCTGCTTGAGACATGCAACCGAGCAAATCAGCTATGTCTCTGCACTAAGCTCCTTGATAATATATAATCTTACACATATTTTCCCTCCTCATCCTTGCCTGAGGTTGTACCCTCCATGATAGACTAGCCCTTAGCTTTGCTTCAGTTTCCGTTTTCTAGAAGGCTGTGACATCTTTCAAAAAGAGCAGAAACGTAGAACATTAGCTTGGCAGGGACATGGCATCAAGGCCTTTTGTGTATTTGCATGTTGTAAGTGTGAAGGATATTGAGCTGTATGTGTTTACACATGCAATACGTATCCAGCAGATACATGAGAAAATTCACTTAGAGAAGCAGCCTTCTCAAATGGGTATGAGTGTGTGAGACCACCACACACATAGGTCACATAACTGGAGACAGGATCAGAGAGCTTCACCCGCAGATGCTAGAGTGAATCAGGACTTCTGATTGTACAGTCAGGCGTGTTGGAAGAGGGGTGTGGAAGTTTTTTCCTTATTTGTCCAGAATCACATTTGAGACTTTTAATCTTCCCAAGCAAAATTACTCATGCTGAGTCTGAAAGTAATTGTCTTCCTAAGAGAAAAATCATGGAGGAGATTCTGAACATTCTCCAGGTATAAGACACAAACATTGGAAAATTCTCTTAGATAAGAATTGGTCTTTTTCCCAATACACTTGGTGGTTCATGCAGATATTTCTCTTATCTACAGGAACCTTCCACTGTTTCACTGGTTAAAATTAAGAGTTGATTTTAAAAAAAGGAAGGAAGAAAGAATTGAATACTGACATTATTACAGAAGAATCATATGTTCTGATATATACTGATCAGAGCTTAACTTTGGAAACAGGATCGTTTTCATTTTAAGGGTCTTCTTCCCACTCAACTCCCTCAAAAAACATAACTCTTTTTTCCTAAGCTCATAAGACATCTTTGGAGTTTCATGATTATTTGAGGTTAAGAATCAGACATATTGTTTCTGAAGCAGAATCAATATTATAATGTAGAGTGAGTAGTTATGTTTAGATTATTCATTGTTTATTAAAGTATTGGGAATAGTTATTTTCAACATATTTTCCTGGCACGCATAGTTTGGCAAATGAATGCCCCAGTGCCATGAGTAGTCTGAGGAGGGTTAACAGAAGTCCAGTAATTACGTTCGGTTGCTCCTGGATATATTGGAGTCTTCATTCCTCTCTGCCAACAGCACTGACATAACCTTGCTTAATGAATGGCTACAGCTACAAAGACACTATATTCTTGCAACATCAGCCCTCTGCTGACATACCTTATCATTGCAATTTGTCTCCCCTTTCCTTGTGTGTACTATCTTTCTGAAGTTTTATCTAGTCGACTGCCATAAGCTGCTGTTCTCAAACACATTTTTCAAATCTAATGAGAAAGGTGATTTTGGAAAAGAAAGTTAATGGCCTCTGGTGCTATCGGCTTCTTGCCCTCCAATCTGCACAGCTGTAGCATCAATTGTCTTGAGGTATATGCAGCTGATCTTACGTTTGCTTAGGAGACTTTGAGAGCTAGTTCGACATGCAGCCCAGCCCTGGGCAGGAACAGAAAAGGTAGAATTATCATTCGGAAGTTTGGAGAGAATGAAAGACCAACGTCACCACTGCAGGTTTACATAACTTGCACTTAGGCACTAAATGTGGAGGGTAGTGATCTTTAAAGATGTATGACCAAAGGGATCCATCGTGGAGTTTTCTATTGAGCTTATAAAAATGAAAAAGAAAGAAAGAGAAAAGGGGGGAATTGAGTAGGAGGAAACCACAAATCCCCTTGCTTTGAGTGCAAAGCATGCATGGACAGACCAAAGGACAAACACGTGTGTCCTGGCCAACTTGTCTCTGTCTCTTCCTTTCCTTACCAGGAGGCAAGGGTGGAGCATTTAACAACAGAGGCCTGGGGCTCAGTTTGTTAAGCATCTGACTCTTTGTTTGGGATCAGGTCATGATCTCCTGGTAAGAGTTTGAGCCCCTGTCAGGCTCTGTGCTGAGTCTACTTGGGATTCTCTCTCTCCCCCTCTCTCTCTGCCCCTCTCTGCTCATTCTCTCTTTCTCAAACAAAATAAATAAACTTAAAAAAGTGAAAACAGTGACCCATTTTTGGCAGTATTGAGTTCCTAGTCCTGATAATACACCCTGTCACTCATCACAATTCATTGCATCCCTGACTTTCTACTTCCTGATGCTATGGAAGTCAACGTGCTGTGTGGCCAGCACCCAGGAGCCCTGAGACAGGAAGGCCACCCAGCAGGGAGGTGACCCTACCCACTCACCTCAACAAGGACTCAGCAATGCACTCCCCTCTTCGTGTTCTGCCTGCCTTGGTGAGGCACCGCCCACTGTCCGGACTTAATGTGCCCTTCACGCTGAGAATTCCTCAGTGAGATATAATATTGGAGCCTTCATCCCCAATGTTTTATCTCCATGCCTTTACCCTGTCTCCGTCAGTTATCTTTAATATTCTGACTAAGCTCAAGGAAAAATTAATGGCTTTATTTGGCCTTCAGAGAGCTCCCAGGGGTCATGTAAACAGTGAATGAGCCATCTTACAAAGTGGCAAAGTAGATATTGGAGTGTGGTTTATTTTCTGGAAGTGCATTATTTTTTTTCCAGAGAATACAGGATCTCTGTTAATCATGGTTTAAGTGTCTGTCCACCAGGTTTTGATCTTGTTATCACTCTTCCTTGTACATGAACATGACCTTGGTAGGGAGGAGGGGTTTGGGGCATAGTTTTTGTTGGTCTGTTGGTCTGTTTTAATTAAATGATTAAATGTTTCATTGTATCCCTGCATGAATCCAGGGGTACAATTTAAGGAGTGTTTTTAGTGCTTGACAAAAGGTAATCGACTCTATAAGATAATCAGGTCAATTACTATATAAATGAGCCACTTCTGAAGACTCTGTGGGAGACCTTCTTCTAGAAGACTGGCGAGAGTCACCAGCTTGTTCGTGTTTTTATTCCATCTTGCCATCACCAGACACCCAAGTTTTCCCACCAAAGAACAGAAAGATCAGGCCAGCTAGTTGGAAGAATATCCACAGATTACAAATGTGTGTTACATAAAATTTCACAATATATTTAGGAATATTAACATATGGGGCGCCTGGGTGGCTCAGTCGATTAAGCATCTGACTTCGGCTCAGGTCACGATCTCATGGTTTGTGGGTTTGAGCTCTGCATCGGGCTCTGTGCTGACAGCTAGCTCAGAGTCTGGAGCCTGTTTCAGATTCTGTGTCTCCCTCTCTCTCTCTCTGACCCTCCCCTGCTTGCACTGTCTCTCTCTGTCTATCCAAAAAAAAAAAGGAATATTTAACATAAAGGTAGACATAAAAAATATAGACTCTAAAATTTTAGAAATGACTATAATTTCAAATATGTAATGTGATAAAATATTTTACCTTGAAGTAGTATTCCTTTCTTCATTTCTCTCTCTTTTCTCCTATCTCTCCCTTCCTTCCCTTCCTCTTTCCTTCCTTCCTTCCTTCCTTCCTTCCTTCCTTCCTTCCTTCCTTCCTTCCTCATTTTTTCACTTTCTGTCACATCTGTAGATAAGACATGCACAAAACAAGGTCCCCCGGGCTCTGTTGGGGTCGTACCTACTCTTGTTTAACCAGATTTCCTAATCTGTGTTTCTTCAACTTTAGCTTCTTGACTCTAAATTTGGTGAAGTTGCTATTGTTCCATGCATATTCATTGAGATAATGCATTTTAATTTGTGATTCAATGGCTCCACATAGACGTTTGAAGAGTAATTAATCAGAAATTGCTTACTTCTTCTTGAGAAACTGCATCCTGCTTTCCAAATGCCTACTCCATATTCTACCTGAGTACCAGGCAAATGTCCCAAGATCACTATGCCTCAGATAAAAGAAACATGAGACTCTAAGAAGAAAAGTATATCCAATTCCTGACTTAACACTTTTGTCAATAATTTCTCTGAGCCAGATCTGTTCTGTGGTTCAAAGTTAGCATTTTGGATACTGTTACTTTTGCTATTAGCATTAATGTAGACAGCAAATAAGGACTTGGGGGATATTCTGGGGTTAGGTGAGTCAGTGTCAAAGACTCATCAGCCCTTGCAGATTTACCACGTTGCATTACTGAGTTAGGAGCAGAAATTTGGAGTGACATGACCCGGAGTTCAAGTTTGATTCCAGCATTTTAATTTTTCTTTTTAAAATGTTTATTTATTTTTGAGAGAGAAACTGAGAGACAAAGCATGAGCTGGGAAAGAGCAGAGGGACAGAGGGAGACACAGAATGTGAAGCTGGATCCAGGCTCTGAGCTGTCAGCACAGAGCCCAATGTGGGTCTGGAATGGACTAAAAATGTGCAAAGCATTTCAAGTTTTCAGCCCCTATTTTCCTCAGCACTAAGTCTATGTTCATCTTTTGCCTACACACAGTATCTTTGTTGTCCAAGTCTCTATCCATTCTCTTTGGCATATAGCTTTGTATTTTTTTAGTCTCAGCTCTCCATTTTTGGTCTGGAGATGTGTCTTGGAACCCTTGTTTTGTATCTGGAAGACTGCTACCTGCATCATAGCGTTACTGAGGAGTCAGTGCAGTGACAGCATGAAGTTGAACTTCACGTAAAATGAGTACCTCGTGGATGTTGGTGGTTCTTAGACCTGGTTCATGAACTGTCCTATTTCACCCAGCAATGCCTTCTCGTGCTCCACTTCTTCAACTTCTTTCACCATCCTCCTTGCTCCTTCTTCTGTAGGTAGTCTGCTTATATTGCTAGTTTGCCTTAAATCATGTTTTCTCTTGACTTTCTTCCTTGAGGACATTTTCAGACTGCACTGCCTAAAAACGGATATGTGATTTGTGCGGACTTAGGTATCTTCCTTAATGGGAGATTCTATAACCAGCCTTCAGGACCCTAATGGGCAAGCCAAGAAATAAAATGATCACCATATCCTGATTGTCTTTGCATTCTTAGGATATGCAATTGTCCCCATGCTTAGATGACAATGAGGAAATGAGCTCTGAGAACTGTATTTGGATTTGGTGTGAAAGAATGACTGTCACTCTTCTTCTCACCCATCCACAGTCCTGCTTGCTTGCCTGCCTGCCTGACCCAGTGGTGAGTCCCTGGTTCCGAGCACAGAGGCCAGACGGCATCTGGTAGAATCTCAATAAATATTAATCCTACTAAGAGTTGATTAGTTTCTCCATACTGCATGCCCCCAATCCTGATAGCTCTCTAATTCATGGAATGCTCACAAACCTACCTCTTCACATTTTGGAACCCACTTAGCTCCTCCACCATCTGACTGGACTGTTCTGTTTCAGCTACTATACTATTTTAAAATTATCATTCTTGTGAGTTTGAGGGAGACAATATCTTTAACTTAAACTTAACCAAGGGTCATGTCTTAGGGTATCAGGTCCTTATGAACCCTTGAACTTACAAAGATTCTGTCCCCTTTTGCTGTATTCCATAGCTACTAACTAGTGCTTTGAACATAATAAGAGCCCATTCTTAGATTTTTATTTTAGGTGTTTTTTTTTTTTTTACTTTATTTCTCACTTTTATCCAGAATGAACCCTCATTCTAGCCAAGTTTGCTTTGTCACAACTATCTCAACATGCCACATATGTGCATCCCCACAATTTCGAACCTGGCGCTGTATCAGCATAAAAAAGTTTCTGCTCTTTGTGCAACCAAATCAAATCAAGTTTTTTTTTTCCAAGGGTCAAATAAAAATTTCCTTTCCCTGTGACAAGGTTCCTCACCCTTGAATCATACAATGATCTTTCCTGCCTCCTGCTTTGCAATTTTATCTTGTTGTTTGGTTGCATTAAATTTACCCTCGGACATTTCTTCTTTATTCACTGGTTTATACTTCCTTTGAGAGCATGCCCACGGAGGTACTTATTTATTTATTTTTTATTCATTCATTGACTTGTTCAGTGCATGCTGGTAGGACCTCAATAAATATCACTGTGTGGATGAATAAATTAGTGAATTACCTCCAAATATGCTAGCTGTACAGAATATGGAAAGGAAAGGAAATCCTTGAGATCAGAGCTAATAACACATTTCTTGACTAAAAGGTAACATAGTCTTGAGACAAAATTTGCAATCCAGCCAAATAGGTCAAGATCCACTTTGCCTGGCTTTGTTGTAGTTTTAAAAATTTTGGTTGACTCAACAAGAGTGATGATCACACACCAGGAGATATGTCAAGATCCTGGGTGTCTCACTAGCAAAGCAGATTCAGGTGATAGAAGAGTATTGCATTTGAGTAAGGGAAGTAGATTTATATTCTTCAATTAAGAGTTATCTGCTCTTACAGTTTTGCCATTTCTCAGCTCCCTTACAGGGTTTAGCCTAGTTAAGATGGGCTATGCAGTTCCATTCCATGCTCTGCCTAACAAATGGAACAGACATTTTGTTAGTTTTAGGAAAAATGTAAATGGTCATTTGATGAGCAGTAGTGAGGATGTGGGTATCACTATCAGTTTAAAGGTAGGGGGCTAGGCAACTCTGCTGGTGGTTTTTACCACACAGTCGAACCATTTGTTGATTTGTTTCTTTGTTTTACGGAATTATAGTCTATTGACACGTGCAACATCTCAGCAACTGATTTGAGGTTTTGTTCAGCCTAATTTTATTACTTTAATCAATCCTTTATTTAGCCCAGTTATACTAACTTTCTTTCTCTTGTTTCAGTGATTGCATAGTCTAATTATTTTTAAACACCTTTGTGAGTTTTGTTCTCATTTCAGATTTAGTAAACTTTTCTTTAGTCATTGACTCAAATATTAATTAGTTATTGCTGCAATAATGCTGTGTAACAACCATCACAAATCTGAATGATTTAACGTGGTGAATATTTACTTCATAATCATGGATCTACAAGTGGGCTGTGGTTTAGATGACCTGGGCTGGGGTCTCCTTATTGACTCTGCTGCAGGTAATAGCAGAGCTCACCTGAGCTTGCCTTCAACTTTCCCTTGGGTTCAAATGATCTATCTATCTATCTATCTATCTATCTATCTATCTATCTATCTATCATCTATTTATCTACATCTATATCTATCTTTCTATCTGTCTATATTTCCATCTATCTACCTACCTATCATTCACACCTACCCCTTTCATGTATATAGACCTCCTCAGAGGTCTTAACTCTCTCTTTATCCTGTGAACCTCAAATGGACATCACAGATGGCTTTACTATCTCTGCTGAGCTGATTTTCATATATTAAAGGAGTAACGGGCAGTATGCAGGCTTTTAATGCCTACTAGATATTAAAGGGGGAAAGAACCACAATAGCATTATATTTGTTTCCAGTGTTAAGAATGAGAGATGTGTCAACATAAATTTTAACTACTGACCTGCAGCCACCTGTTGCCAGAAGTTTTGACCTACTGTTTCACTTCTGAATGGAAAAGTCCCTAACATTTATTTTAAGATAGCACTGGACTTAATTTCCAAGATTTTGTCAGCAGAATATTTCATACAAAGTAAGTTTGAAGTGTTTGCTTTTTTTATCCTAGTGATTAACATTTATTAGAGAAATCAACACATTGTTTCTTTTGGAGGTAAACCTACCAGCTCTATCATACTCCTGAACAACCTAGTAACACATTGTCTCGAGGTCTATTGCCCTATTGTTACTAAGTTCTACTGTCTTCTGGACCATTTACCCAGTAGAGCGCTGGTTCTCATGATACTTGTGAGAAATTTATGCTTCTAAATCCCACAATTCCAACACTAGAGTCAGTTAGATGGATGCCAAGTGAATTGACTCTTTAGGTATCAATGAGATGTAGCAACTTCTCAATGTATTCCTCTTTTTGGAAAGGTCTTATATAGAGTTTGACTACATAATATTATGTTCTGGCAAATGTCCATTTTATTTTTTAAATAACTTTTTAAATGTTTATTTATTTATTTTAGGGAAAAAAAGAGAGAGGCAGAGAGAGAGGGAAAGAGAGAGAGGATTCCAAGCAGGCTCCTCACTATCAGCCCAGAGCCTGATGTGGGGCTCGATCTCACAACCTCAAATTGTGACCTGAACTAAAATCAAGAGTCAGACTCTTAACAGTCTGAGCCACACAAGCACCTCTAGCCAATGTCAGTTTAAATCAATGTTTTGACAAAAGTCATAATCACTGGCTCATACAATATTATTTCAAGAAAATATGACAATATTTAACTGTGTATTATTTCTAATTATTTTTGCATGATACATAATAAAAAATCCTGTTTAGCAAGAGAGTAAATAAGATGGAAAGATAGATTTTTGCTCTTCCTCAGCCCACAGATCCTGAGCTCTGTGGCCTCAACCATCCTGCAACTACTTATGGTGTATAATTTCTCTTGGGAAAGTTCTTCTAACTTTAAATTGTTCACAGTCTATCCCAAACCATATCTCTTATTTCTTCTTAGCATTAAAACTTCACGATGGCCTCCTTGTGTATCCTATCCTGCTCTCTAGGTATTTTATCTTCTATGACTAGCCAAATAGTATCCATGTTCAAATTCATGTAAATGCATCCTGGTCTTCGAAATTTTCTCTGTTCATATTAGTCCCCAGTGATTACTGCTCCTTTGATGTTTCCTGGAAACACCTCTCTCTTTCTGGTCGTTTCTGTGACCTCACTGTATTTATGTCATCGTAGTTGTTTTGTTTTGGTTTTGTTACTTCTAGGGCAAAGCTTCCTTTAATGTGAAGTGTGTATGCACGTGAATTCATCACAGCATTTAACATATTTGTTGATTTTGGTTATCAAGCAACCTATTCCAAAAAATATTTTTATCCAAATTCTAAAAGGGATAATGACAATTTCTGGAAAATATTTTTTCTATAGCAGGATGAGAAAATGGTATGTAAGTTTTTTTCTTGAAATAATCTTATAAATATTCATGAGTAGCCATAGTCCTATATTTATAGCAGACTCTCTTGTTTCAAATTACAAGCTCCATTGACAAATTCTTATGGGATATTACAAGTCCTTACTGGACATCTCTATTAGATGGTCGGGTGATACTTCAACTGATCAGTGCTTAAATAACTTCTTGCAATTTCCTCCCTCTTGCCCCAGTTAAGGTAATTTTCTTTAATCTACTTGGAAATGGTAAATCATTTCTCGAGAAAAAAATCCCAGGTGTCATAAAGTCTATTTAATTCCAGTTTCTGAATACTCCTTGAATCAATTCTCTCTTTTCCTTTTCTGATACCACAACACTGACTCAGATCCTGAGACTAGTTTAACTCAACCCAAATAAAATCTCCATGTCTGAGGCTCCTTATTTCTAGAATATTTCCCAGTGACCATCACATTTTTAATGCAAATTAAATGTAGTTGTATGTATCACCAACATGAATTTTTAAAGTCAATATTTAGACAGATCTTGTTTCATCTGTTGGTAAAGCACTTTGGTACCTATATTACTTTCCTAGACCTACTGCAACAAAACGGCAGAGGCTGGTGACTTAGGCATCACAAATTTGTTTTCTCATGCTATTAGAGGCTAGAAGTCCAAAATCAAAATTCCAGGAAGATCAGTTCCCTCTGAGGTTTCTCTGTGGCTTGTAGAAGAGTAACTTCTTGTTCAGTCTTCACCGGAGACTCCTCAGTTCCTTGGATGACCTTACACTTAATCTCTAAGGGCTCCACGTTTGTTCTTTACTCTCCATGGAACATTCTTCCAGTCACCTTTTACTTAATCAGATCTGATCTTTATATAAGACCCCTATTAAAATAGAATCTTCCTTCATGGTCTCAATATAGATTAATGTCCTTATGTCATCTACAACCTAAATTTTTCTACCAAAGCACTTAGGGTGTTTAGTATTTATGAATGTAGTTGTGCAAAGTTTATTATTTTTCCGTTAGATTGCTAGATCTAGAGGGAAAACATGGTCTTCTTTCTTCAACTCCATATCAAAGCACAGAGCATGCACAAAACACTCAATGGATATTGTGGAATAAAAGAAAGTATGGTATCCCTTCGGTCACTTCTTGGTCAATTAACAAATAATCTTCAAGACTCAGACCGAATGACTCTTGCATGATTCATTTCCTGACTTGTCAAGGCAAATTAGATGCTTCCTCCCATACTCCTGACCACTTGCACCCAGGCCCCCCTTATACATCAGTTGTGTGAGAAACAAAGTCCATCCAAAGACGTGAGAGAACCACATGCATGCACCTCATTTTGTAGAACAAATGCCCTTTCCTGAGCACTAGAATTTGGTCATTGTTTCTTGCCCTTAATCCCAATGCCTGTCTAAGAGAGAAGAGAGGACACAGTCTCCCTGGGCCTCTAGGAATAATTAAAATGTCCATGAGGGTGCATGGTGGACACTGTCCTGGACATTATCCTCCCTCTTCCTGTCTTCTTCTGTAGCCTCAATAGAAGTATTTGGGAGGATTCTTTGGGACTGGGTTTTCTGTAAATTTGAAAGATATGTAATATGACTATCATTTTTCAAAACTTTTATTATCTTCTTATTCTCACCACTATGATGAAGTGGCCTGGAAGACACAAGCTCTAAGGGAATTTCTTTGCTGTTAGTATTATGTAGGTGACATTCATCCCTGTTCCTTGGAGTTCTTTAGAGCTCCCACAACGTGAGGCTTCCATTTCATTTAATGTCTGAAGGCAAACACTAAACCCTGCATTCCAAATATTGTGGAGGTCTTGGTGCCACTCCTGCAATAATAATAACAATAATAATAATAATATTATAATAATACTTTTGAGAAATTTTACATATTTTCTGGATACTCTTGACTCTGATCTCTTTATGATGGTGAATTATTGATCTCTATTAATAATGAAACTACTTTTTCTCCATAGCATCATTAGGCACAGAATGTTTTCCCAGTATCTTTGCTCTGTACAGCATTGTGTGACAGCTAGAGGGAAATTGGATAGGAGTGTGATTGCATTGTAACCCCATGTTGAATTTCAGAATTAGGTATCCTTGCTCTGAAGAATCCCTTGATTGTTTCTTTTACTAGGAACTTCCCAAGGGTCTTCTCTCTCTCTTTCTCAATCCCTCTTTTTCTCCCTATCTTTTTCTCTCCCCTGCCTCTCACTCTCCTGAATCCCAGGAGCAGTTCATAAACTCGTTTACTGCAATTCATCAAGCATACATCTTTCTCTTTTTCTTCTCTCTAATGTAAGTATGTGCTTCCGGGTGCACACATATGGTTAAAGGAAACTCAATTGTTTGATACCACAAAAGATGTGGTCACTAATCCAGACTTAGATCTTCTGCTTGTTTTAAAGCAATCATATTATCAGTTGAGGCCTCAACCCTAGCCACGCTTCTTAATTGCGAACAAGAACACATTTCGGCTGACTGAAGAAAATGGTATTTGGAACAGCTGGAGAAGCAGGTTCAAAACCACGCAGGAGCCTGGGAAAGCTCTGCAGGCAGAGGCACAGCCAGACTCAAGCCCTAAAATTAGTTCAGTGAGAAAACTCTTGCTTTTTCCACTCAACTTCTGTATCACAGCTTAACCTGCATTGCCATAGTGCAGGGCACCAGGCCTCATCTTCACCCAGATTTTGTGACAGCATTTCCCACTTGTGTTGTCATGGCCACTGCGGCTATCACTAGACTGTGCTTTGACATCCTGGGCAGAAGTGTTTCCATGGCTGAGCTTGTCTTCTCTTAGCTCCTTTTCTTCTGGGAGCAGGCTCTGTACCCCCAATTACTCAAAGTAGGGAAGTTCCCCAGTAAAGGAAAAGGACTCCAAGTCCAGGGAGAAAATAGTAACAGTAATAATAAGAATAGTAATAATACTAAACATCTACTTCCTTGTTCAAACATTCTCTGCAAGTGGACAAAACCAGATGGGGATTTCTTCTCCAACATTTATGGAGCCTGTCAAGCCCCTCAAAGGGAGAGAGGGGCCACTACAATGAAAATCATGTGTCTTCATTGGCTTTAAATAGAAAATGTCTTTCATTTCCTTACATTGACATTATTATACATTTTAGGGTAAAACAGAACCAATGCTTTTATGCAATGACCTTTCAAAATGATCCTCATGCATCATTTTATAACTTCCATTTTGTTTTTTTTCTTTTCTCTGAATTTTTTTATTAAATAGACTAAGAAGGTGGGTACCAATTAAAGATTTTATTAAAAGTTTCTTGATTCTTTTAGATCTTCAGAGAGTGAGAATGATGGGGAGTGGGGGAGAGAGAATATGTTTTAATCTCCATGTATGTTATTGCTTTTAAAACAATCAAAAATTTTTAAATGATCCAATTTTGTATTTATGTTATTTAAATTATATTCATCTATGTTATATTATGTATTTATATATATACTAGGTAAATAGATTTGGAGACATTTTCTCATGCAGGAAATATACAATAAATACATTATTTTGGTTGTCATTAGAAAGCTTGGTAAATTACTATTTGGTTAAAATTTTTAAAGGGGTTGTGAAATAGAATTTTTTCTTTTTTTAATTTTTATTTATTTATTTTGAGAAAAAAGAGAGCATGCACCAGTGGGGGAGGGGCAGAGAGAGAGGGAGAGAGAATCCCAGGCTGGCTTCCTGATGTCAGTCCAGAGCCCGATGCAGGGCTTGATCCCACAAACTGCGGGATCATGACCTGAGATGAAATCAAGAGTTGGAGGCTTAACCAACTGAGCCACCCAGGTGTCCCAGAATTGTTCTTTTCTAATAAGACTAGACTAAATTATTTATGATTTTATATGCCAAGCCTGAAAGAACCCACAATATATAAATATTAAGTTCAGAAATAATTAAAAATTTTATTCTTCAAAATAATGAAACACATTTTACTATCTAATATTTATATTTAAATTTGAACTTAACCATTTGGTTCCTGAAAATGTTGACAGTATAGGTTTGGTAAAATTCCAACACCTAAATTTGCAATAATGAAAGTCAACCAGATGAAATTATGTCATTCTCTAAAATTCAAATCAAATTACCTAAAAGAAAGATGAAAAATATACTTTAAAATATGTTTGCTGAGACTTCCAGTTTCATCTCTGATGTGTGCAGAGCTTGACCTGACCTTATAACAAGGAAAAGAAGCTGAAAAACTGCAAATTGACTTTTCTTGGTCCATCCAAGAGGCGAGTTCTGAGGGCAAGCCCCCACCCTGGACACAGAATAAACAGTGAATTAGGGTCCCAGCTGGAGTTGAAGTTGTCCCTGGAGTGATTAACTGGTAGGAACATTTCAGTGACACTTCTGACTCATTCCTGGAGGCTAAATGTGATCTGACATCAGGGAGGATCTCTTTGAGGGTCACCTACACTTGCACGTGTTTTACATCCCAGGATCCCACCAGGTCCCTGTGGCTAAGAGCCAAGAGAGATCCCATCAGCGTTCTGGCATGAAAGGTGGGAGGGAACCATTGGGAAATATGCCTAGAGTATTCTCCAAGATAAAGTACAGTCCTCTATGAGAAAACAACTTTAGTGGAGCCTTATGTCTTCAGGGAAGGGTGTTCTCTCTCCTACCCCCACCCCAGCACCAGCACCCTCTAGACTTTTCAGCTCACCTAAGTGAAGAAGAAAGTACAGGCAATGACCCTGGCACAGAGAAAAAGGGTCCACTCGAGAGCATGAGCAATAATGATACTTAGACCTAGGTTTATAGTAATTCATATTTTCCTGATTAAAGTAACCACTATATTTTATCTTAACATCTCCAAAGAATATATTTGTAGTGAGAACATAAAATACTTTCAACTGTTCATTTAAAAGAGAGAGAGAGAGAGAGAGAGAGAGAGAGATCTGAAACAAATTCTAATATTCTTTTGCAAAAATTCCCCTGGTAGAGCTATTTGAGACAGATTCATGTTTCTTATCTAGGTCCCAGAATTCATGGAAGTATTTGTAGTGAAGGGTTTTCTTGGAAGCAGAAGATGTACATCTGAAGGAAAGTCAAGATATTCTAGTTATATGCTTAGTGGAGGCTTCATTATCCATGAAGTGAGCATTATGCATGTATTGGTGAAGATGTGGTGGACCCTGCTAGAAGAGTCCATATTGAAATGCCCCTTCTCTCTCTCTCTGGAGGGAATGTAAATGCTAATTTCCTAATGAAAATAATAACTTTGCTTTATTGGTGCTTGCCCTGTGCTGGTTCCTGTGCTGAGTACATTCTATGCACAATTTTTATAAAAACTTCACAAAATACACAAGGCATGTACAAATTTTATCTCCAATTCACAGATGAGAAAGCCATCTCACTTACACTGATTCCAAAGGGGTATTCTGCTTTAAGAGGAAGAGCCCAGACTCAGCACTGGTCTTTGGATTAGATCAGACCTACTCAAAATTTACGGAAGTAAAATAACATAACCCAGGAAAGAGTTTAGAAAAGTCTCTGTATTGATTTGAGCTTGGTAGAAACAAGGTGTATGTAACTTTGAATTTGCCTGCTAATTAGAATGTGGACAATTTTACAAGTAGAGAGACATTTTTAGGTCTAGGATTCTCATTTGAACTACTTACAATTCATAACCCAATGATTTTCTATGCAAATAGAAGCTGTCTATTGATCAAATGAAAAGAACCTGGAGATGCATTTTAATGACAAAAACTGATTGTTAATATTGGAATTTTAATGAACCTCTGGACTGCTGAAAAAAATGATTAGAAAGATTTACAGTCTTTTAATTTAACTGAATATCATGAGAGAAACAGCCTTTCTTAGGACTCAGGGGTCTCAAACTTCAGTGTTTTACAATTGATAAGAAGGTTATGGAAGCTACAAAACAGAATAACAGTCTTTCTAGGAGAAAAATGTCACTCTGTGTGTGTGTGTGTGTGTGTGTTTAGACACTCCTAACTCTAATCTATAGTATTAATGATAGGAGAAAGGAGATATAGTTGTTCTCTTAAGAGGAAAGCTAATCTACCCCTAACTATCTAATATCAGATTTCTGCATCTTAAGAATCACACTAAAATATAAATTAAACCTGTCTCCTGTTCTGAGCAACTGGAATTGGCCTGTGGCAGTTTTAAGAAGAGCCGGCTAGATGTGCAGATGGGTGTATTTGAAAAGAGAGGGCCTTAGTACTGAATATTATATTAGCAAAATCTGCAATGCATTAAAATAAAATCCAACCAATGGCCAAACACCTTTCAAAAAGTACTTTAAATATTACTATTACCTCCCCAAAGATCACAGATCCATAAAGAAACTTGAATAAAAAAATGGACAAGTCCTTTTCCCATCCTCCATTTTGTAACTCACGGCCTTCAGCAAGGTTGTGTTCTCTTTCAAACCCCCACATCCGCACTACCCCCTCTAAAGCACATCATTGTCGGCTTTTATGTTTATCACCGGTTCTACTTTCTCTGTGTTTTATTGTCCAGGGGTAGTTCTCTCCCTTTTCTAACAAAATCAGTCAATATGTGTTTGGTTTCTTTAAGTTCCACCCGTCCAACCTCCCTTTGCCCCAATTTGGCCAATGCACATATAACACTCTGAATAAAACTGGCAAAAATAGAATTATCTTTAATGGGGAATGAAAGAGAGAGGCTGTGCAACTCATATGTGAATATTTTTCCTGTCACACTAGATTTCATTTTTCAAACCTTTTAGTGCTGCATTCTTAAATGGCTGAGTTGGTATCTGTCTGCCATCTGGGCCAAAACATAGAGGCCTGAAAAGTCAGGGCAGTGCATCATGTGCCAACACTACAGGGCTCTCCCCAACTAAGGGACTGAGAAAGGAGACTGCCTTTGAAGTTTGTGATGACTTGAGCTCAGGCACTCTCCTAAGTCCTTACTTGGTCCTGATTCTCACTATGCCATGGAGAATGTCCCTCAGAACCTTGGGCAGGCAGGGGCACACCTGCATTTCCACCAAAATTCAAATGTGTTCATCCGGGAGTAAGGAATTTTTCTGTAATTGCTGCTGCTCTGTCCCTCAAGGGCTTGGAGGGGCTGTTGGAGCACCAGGAGAAAGCCAAAATGACACACCTCACTTCCTCCTCCGTGTTACTAACACCACTTCCTCTCTACTTGCCTCTATTCTTTACAGTATTTGGCTTAAAGGACAGGTATTTACTGTAGAGTGGTAAGTGAAGAATTAGTACAACACTATGGGAATCAATAACCATTTAGTTGACTTCTCTCCGTGAGTCACAACAATCCATGACATCTGTTCAATGATTTACATGAACTTACTCTTTGGACGCAATAGGATTGATTTGGCAGTCTGTATTTCATAACACAACCTGCGGGCTAGAGTTTGCTCATTTGAAAGTTATCTCCTTTTGCCTGTTTCCACTAATCGCGGCGTTTATATAAATATGGAAAAAACATGGTGTGGGTTTCTCTTAAATTCAAGCAGATTGGGCCCGATATTGAAGGTCCTCCTCTTAATTGCTGTTTTGTGCTCTGTGCGTGGTCTCTGAGCAATGGGGGATCTTAGAGAGGGTTGAGCACAGGCATGTGGACCCACTTACGAGACTTCACACTAAATTCGCTCCATGCTTGATCTTCCATCTCTCAAATGACACTATTTTTTTTTGTCACCAACAGAATCACGGCCTACAGTTGACTGCTTTTATTGCTTTTAATTAAAGCATAAAATAGAAAGTGTCTATTAATCAGTGTGTGAAGCCAGTCAGGAGTGAGAGCTTTATACACTCTGACAAGATAGATAGTAGTTACGTAAAGTGTCCCACCTCTGTCATCCTGGCAGGAAGATGGCCGTTTAAGTTAATTATATCATGGGGAAACTCCTGTAATCTGGAAATTTGGAACGCGGCACCTATTTTGACAGGCCGGCTACTTTTTTTTTTTTCTTTAAGGAACGAAAGACATATTTAAAAATTCATCGTTTTAGGATCACCATATTCATTTCACAGCACCTCTGGAGAGAGCATGGGGAATGATTTTTGCATGTGTGCTTCCTAAATCAGGATATAGTCAGCTAATCACTGATGATGAATTGAACACGTTGACTGTTCTCTCCTCCTCCTTCTCCTAATATATTTTAAAAAGGATTTTTTTTTCACATTTCCCAATTCAGATTTACAGAATAGGAGCTTCTGATGATAAAACTCTCAGCAACCTCGTCCCTTAGGTTTTGAGATGGGAAGAAATGAAGCATTTTCCCTGGTCTTTCTTTTTAAGTGCTGGAAAGTCTTTTCAAATTAAATTTCCATGTAATTCGGAGAAGATACATCACAGTTCGTTGGGATGATGAGTGGCCCAATCTCACCAATATACATAGTTGTGTGGATTGAAGTAAAAATATTGAATTACAATTCAGTGAAATTTATCTGAAGCCCTTGAGAGGGTCCACAGAGCTCAACTCATTTTCAGTTGTTCTAATGAAATAGGGTGACGTGGGCAGGTGGTGGATTCGTTTTCCACGTTGTATCCTTCTGATAGCAGCATAAACAAATGCCTCTCAGAGAGAGAAGTGCATGTCATGCTTTAGCGAAAATCATCACTTTTTAGAAATGTGGAGAGTGAGTGTCTGTTCATACTCTATGTGTGTGGGTGGGTGGGGTGGCCTGCTTGTTGGTTAAAGAACTCAGGAGTCCAAAGGCCCCACATCAAAATGTGAAACTACCATTCTCTGTAAAACCTACCATTGTCTGCAAAATCTACCATTTTCTGTGCCTTTCATCCCTGTCTTGTTTTGTCCTGTATTTCTTCATTCTACAAATGAATAGGTGGAAAAAACATTTCCCCAAATTCCATTCTGCCTGTAAAACACATTAAATAACTTTGAGTATTGTTTTTATTTATTTTTTTCTCCTCCTTCTTCCTTCTCCTCCTCTTCTTCCCCTTCCCCTTCCCCTTCCCCTTCCTTTTCTTCTTCTTCTTCTTCTTCTTCTTCTTCTTCTTCCCCTTCCCCTTCCTTTTCTTCTTCTTCTTCTTCTTCTTCTTCTTCTTCTTCTTCTTCTTCTTCTTCTTCTTCTTCTTCTCCTTCTTCTTCACCTTCTTCTCCTTCTATTTCTCTTCCTTTTTCTCCTTCTCCTCCTTCTCCTTCTTTTTTGTTCTCTCTCTTACTGGACCCCATCTCCAGCACCCCCATGCCATCAAGAATTGTGGGGAGTGGGCTCCTCATGCTAAAGAAGTATGAAGACTGTGTATGAGACATGATGTTTAGGAATATCCTCCAGTTTCACAGTGAGAGCCGGATTGCTTGTCACAGCTTTGAATTCTCTCTGCAGCCTTACACAACCTTACCTGTGCTCAGCCACCCCCAGGGTAGCCCCTGCAGTTAGAATGCGCTCCTTGTCCTTTGTCAGCCACTGCTCACAACTTGTTCTGCCCAGTAGAACATGACACGATCACATTAATGCCAGGATTATAATGTAGTTTGTTGGTTTTGCTATTGTCCTCTGCCATATGAGTTAATGCCATGTATGGAGTCTCTTCCTGCAATCTGGGTCAATGAAAGAGAGGATTTAGGGAATAGAATCACAGTGTGAATTGTAGCCACAGGCAACCTGCAAGAAATGAAGACTGTTTCTCATGAAACTCTGAGATTTGGGGATTGATCATTAGTACCCAAGCTGAATATTACAAGTCTGTGTTTTCCACAGGGTTTTTCTTATTAAATTTGTCATGTCTCTATCCCACAGCCCTGGTAGTGGCCAAAGGATACTGACCCAGGAAATCATCAGGAGATACGATTTTTTTAGCCCATTGCCCAAGCAACTTAAATCCACCAGTAGTCACTGGAAATGTGTATTCAAAATACCAAGTCATCAGTTTCACAGCAACTTGTGACAGTAGTGACGGTCCCATCACACAGTATCCTGGAGCCGGGACATGTGTGTGGTAGTTCTCATTTCAAGGAAATGGGTCATTAGGCAATGGGCTTCTCTTTGAAGACGGGCTGATCTCCTATTTGCTCTCATTTTTGTTGCTTCTGACTCATAAAATTTTGAAACATTTGAGAAGGGGTTACAGGGATCATATTATCCAGTACCCAACCATCCACACATCTATCCTCCTCAACTGTCAACTCCTTGGTTAATAAATAAGGAAGTGGAAGCCTGGCAAGTTATAGTGAACCAAGTTATGCATGAAATTGATAGCAGAGGCAAGATTAAGATTATGTTTTACCATCTTTTCTGTGGACCAAACTTTTCCCCCTATACTTCTTGCCCTTTAAAACAGTTTACACGTCAACATCACATGCAACTTTCTTTTAAAAATATGCCTCACTGAGCATGATCTTATTCATATTGTCCACTAGTATACACTGCCTCTTCATGAAAGCCACTGTGATATGAAATGATGGATTACTGAATGAACCAGATTATTTTCGTATTCATTATTGACATAACCATTGACCAGGCTCTAGATATTGCCAACACAGAGTCTGCTGCTTCCTACATGATGTAATTTCAGGAAAAATAGTCCACAAATCTGGCATCAAACCATCATGCCCTCAAAACTTGTCATCATATGGAACATTACTAGTATTTTATTTATATTTTTTGCTTAAAGTAGTTAAAAATCTTGCTTAAATATTTTATGTAAACTCTATTCGTCAGTTCATTAATTAGAGTCAAGAAAATTTTAAAGACCTACCCAATGCCAGTTTCTTTTCTAGGGGTTGCCTATGCATAAATATAGATGAATAAGTCCCCTGCCTTACCGGAAGGAGGAGGAAAACACATAAACTCCTTCTCCCAGGAGTTTTTTTTCCATGCAGAATTCATGGTGGCCAGAGCAGGTGCAGTGAAGAAAGGGAACATTTACCTCCTTCACAGTCACTAACTAGTGTTAGCAGGTCCAGGCCAGCACAGCTGATTTCCTGAGAAGTTTCTAAGCATGAATCCTCCGTGTTCACAAGAGTTGTGTCCACAGTGTAAGCTCTTTCTCCTTCCCTTGGTCTCAGTTTTTACTTCTATGCAAACCTATGCTATTATTGATACTCTATGGGAGGATCTATCCAGACAACCAAGTATGTCTTTGATACTATTTACCCCGCCTGTGTGTCTTCCCTACCTTTAATATCTCCCTGTGAGGACAACTCTTAGGAGCAGGACATGTACATTTCATTTTAACTCTGGCTACTGTTGTGTTTGAGCAAACTAGCCACGTGCTTGAATCACTTGGGTGGTGGTTATTAACAGGAATTTAAATATTTTGTAGTCCCTGCTATCTTTTACTTTTTCTGGTAAAAAAAAAAAACACATACATCTTGATGACTGGTATATATTTTTATGAATTTCCTCATTTCAAATATTCTAATTTTACTCAAACAGGGTATGGGAAGGAAAGATAACTCTGATGTATTTTAATTTTTAAAGTAATAGACTATCTTGGGGCACCTGGGTGGCTCATTCAATTAAGTATCAGACTTTGGCTCACATCATGATCTCACAATTCATAGATTTGAGCCCTGCATTAGGCTCTCTGCTGACAACTCGGAGCCTGAAGCCTGTTTTGGATTCTGTGTGTCCCTCTCTCTCTTCCCCTTTCCCTACTCATGTTCTGTCTCTGTCTTTCTCTTAAAAACAATACATGTTAAACATATTTTTTAAGTTTAAAGGTTATCTTTTTAACCATTATTACCCATTCCTCCCAACAATGTGTCTTTCAAAATCTTTCAATGAGAAAAGCCTCTTACTGGTGTATGAAATATTCTTCTGGACCTGATCATAAAGAAGAAAAAGTAATCAGAGGAATCACATCTGATTTTGTCAGATAGGGCAGGTCAGTCATCATCAAGCAAGACTCTAAGACAAGGAGGCACAGTATAGAGGGCGCTTGGGTGGCTCAATTGGTTAAGAGTCTGACTTTGATTTTGATGCAGGTCATGATCTCAGGGTCATGAGATGGAACCCTGTTTGGACACCATGGTGAACATGTTCAGCATGGAGTTTGCTTAAAATTATTTCTCTCTCTCCCCCTCTCTCTGCTTCTTCCACATTCTCTCCCTCTCTCAAAAGAAATGTCTAAAAAAAAGACAAGGGGACACAGTAGAGGCTAAGGACTAGAGATATAGAATAACACTGTTAGGAGAATGACAATTTTATGGTAGGTGGGGGTGGGGTGACAACTGATCATTCTTGTGGTCTTTTGCTTATAGTTGAAAGGAACCAGATGAGTAGGCATAGAGGTTAGATTCTCACAGAATAGTTTCTTTTCCTGTCCAATGGAAACACCACGTAACTATCAAATTTCTATTGCGTCCTAATATGGGGACATGGAGATATAGATGTAATGGCATTTTTCTTTCCATTTGCTAAAGAATAATGACAATTAGTCATGGATAATCTATGGATTAACACTGGGGTAACTGCCTGGGCAGAATACTCAGGATGAGGCAATAGGATGGTATTAAAAGCAAACATTGAAACATAAATATCTAGACAAGGATCCAAATAACATATTGGATTTGTTAATGAGTACATTCAGAAAAAAGCTATTTCTAAACTGGATCTTGCCTACATAAATCTCTCCTGAATAAAGCACTGTAGTCAGTCATTTCTAAAGTCTTCAAGTAAGTCTGTTGATTGGAAAATTAAACCCCACTTAGTCACACCATTATATCCATCTAAAAGGCTTTATCTTTACTAGCTAAATGTAGGTTATGCCCCTCAAATCAAAACTATTTTCTTCTCACACAGTGGAAGAGAAGAGCTGCTCTTTTTCATTATAACAAACTCACAAAAGGCATTTGAACACCCAGAGTGGTCATCATTTGCCAGTAAGACCACAGACCTTGCAGGGATTGCTTTCAATGAAAAAATTTGGATGTATGTGTCCATATGTGCTGTGTTTGCCTATTTTATTTTATGACATGTTTCTCTTCTAAATATCTTTCATTTCTTTTGATATATTTTGGACTCTTTCAAAGGAAACATTATTACCTTGGTAAATCCATAAACCAAGAAATAGAATGACCAGTAAAATTGACCTGGTGAAAGAGTCTGATACATCAATATCTACAGATGTCTTAGGCATAGATATGCTATTCCTCCCTCTCTTCCTTCCTTCCTTCCTTCCTTCATCTGTCAACAGAATTGGCCTACTAAGCGCTAGTTACTGTATGAGGCACTGGGGATATTAATTTGAACAAAAGTCTTGCCCTCATGTTACTAGTCTAAGTTATGATACCCTAAAAAATAAAGATTAAGATAAAGATCATGTTTCTTTAAAGGCCTGGGAGAGTAGGCTTATATATCATACATAAATAATACAACATTTATTAAAGAATAGTAATGTACACCAATCCTGGTATTAAATGCCAGAGTACAAAGATCAACATGTGAAGGTCCCATTCTCAAGAGGGCTTACAATCTATTCAGTTTAACAACCTATAACCATAGTCCAATGTGGTGACCACAATAATTGATGCATGTGTGTGCTCAGTCCAGAGGCAGCACAAAGTGAGGAAGAAACACTGAGGATGTTAGGAGTAGAGTCTCTTTCAGGAAAAGCTTCCCAGAAATAGACTTTTTAAAATTTGAAGGATTGCTTTCCTTTAAAAAAATAAGTATGTAAAATATATTCATAGTTGCAACATCAAAAGCAAATAACGAATCAATTTAGGAAAATATAACTTTCATCCTATCGTCCACTCTCATGCATAGAATTCAACTTTTAAACCAAATCTGAAGAAAGTAGAATACTGCTTCCTCAGACACAGTCTGAGGTGTTAACATTCAGACATCTGGTCCAGCACAGACATGCTGAACATCTGGGTGTGGGACCTTGGAATCTGTATTTAATTTTTTATTTAATTTTTTAAATGTTTTTGTTTATTTTTGAGAGACAGAGTGCCAACAGGGGAGGGGCAGAGAGAAGGAGACACAGAATCTGAAGCAGGCTCCAGACCCTGAGTAGTTAGCACAGAGCTCGACATGGGGCTCAAACCCATGAACCATGAGATCATAACCTGAGCTAAAGTTGTCTGTTTAATCTACTGAGCCACCCAGGCACCTCTGAAATCTGCCTTTTAAACAAGCATCCTATTTTTAAGTACAGTGGGGTCTATAACCTTTCCAGTTTTAGTAAGATGATTTGGGCAAAGGAATTATGTAGTTACATTGGGGTAGAGAGTGGTTAAGAAGACAGCCATTCTGTGAGGCCCTTACAGAATTTGGTATTTGGGCAGCAGACATGCTTTTGGGAGGCTTGAAAGAGTAGGAAAGAAAGAAAATTAGGCCAACTTGCATTCTGACATCTTAGAAAAAATAAACCTGGATTCTTCATAAAGCACAAATAAAATAATTCTTTAAATGTGAAAGAAAGGGGATGAGAAAAACAGCAGACTCAAGTGATCCAGTGGGAAGAGAGAGGAAGGTCTGGCCTAGAGCAAAATAGGTTTCCTGCACATCACCTCCTTGACTTGTTACTAGGCCATAAAAGTGGCCTCAGCTGGAAATTTGCTGCTGACACATCCCAACTTAAATGAAAGTATCAGCAAGCATTTAAAATGTGGGTGGATGGACTACTCTTGCACATCTTCTCTGCATCTACCTTTCAAAGATTAATTCATTGTTTCAAATGGCATTTCCAAAAGCTAGAAAATGAATTATCAACCAGTAAATGTAAAATGAGTTTTTTCCTTGGAAATAAGCAATTGACCTGTAGTTTCATTTCATTGACAGTTCTCTCTGTAGAGAGATAAGTTGTAGTTGTAATTAGGTGTCTGTAGCATGCATTTAATGATAGCAGACCATCAGTTGATAATGATAACAGGTCAATACAATTATAGAATATGTATTCTATAATGTTACTTTTGAAAATCTTAAGTTATCTGCTAATATATATTAAGCCCTTTGAACATAGAGACATGTCTAATTCTAATTAGTATAAACTAATTAGATTGAGTCAGTATCCTTTTTATGTACATAAATACACGGATGTGCAAGTTTAAAAAAATTTATAAATATGGGCAGGTATTGAAGAAGATAGCCTGACCATTCTTCTTATCTTGAGTGAACATTAGACAGATTACCTTGTAACTATAGTTCCCTGACTTCCCTTTCCTTCAAGCATTTCCTTTTGAAGACTTGCAATTGTACACACTTCTCTGTCCCTTTGAGATGTATACCTTCTACAGCCAGGATGTTCTTCTCAGGAACCTGGAGCCACCCCTTTGAAATGTCCTCATCAAGAATGATGGTGTCCCTTCTCCCAGTCTCTGTGGGTTCCAAACCTCCATACACTCCCGTCAGCACTCATAGCCCACCTCCTCACATCCACCAACCTCCGCTGATGTCTTCTAGCACTTTTTCAGGAGCTCAGCCCGGAATTTAAAACTCCCTCTCCTTATGTTTCAGTGGAATTGAGTTCATTCTTTTTCTTCTTTTTGAATAATCTTAAGTAACTCTTCCTTGCCTATGTTAATTGTTCTGGGGCTATTTTTCTTTTTACAATTATGCATGAGCATGTAACAACACACACTGTAGCTAACACACATATATCCCTTATTAAAAAAAAAAAAACACAGGTCCTTGGTTCATCTGTTTTAGAAAGGAGATGAAATTGCACCTAAGAATCATATCATTCATGTTTTTCTGAATTGCAACTCATTCATTCATACATCATCCATTGAACAAACCTTTATAGGAAATACAATCAGGGGAAATTCGGTATATCATACACAAATGGAAATCAGTAATAAGAATGTTTGTTCCAGGCACCTGGGTGGCTCAGTCCATGCAACGTCTGACTTTGGCTCAGGTCATGGTCTCCCGGTCCCAAGTTGAGCCCCATGTTGGGCTCTGTGAGGACAGCTCAGAGCCTGGAGCCTGCTTTGGATTCTGTGTCTGCCTCTCTCTCCCCACATCCCTCACTCATGCTCTATTCTGCTCTGTTTCTCTCTCTCTCTTAAAAATAAATAAATATTAAAAAATAAAAAGAATGTTCTATCTATAACATCCTTAGCCTTCACCCCATCCTGCCAGAGTTGGGGAAAGTGCAGCTACTGTGTTATTAACCCTCTTCCCAGCCCTGTTCTGGCTGGAGAGGTAAGAGAGGAACCAATTCCTTTAAATTTTTTCCTCTCTTCATAGACAGATAGCTAGGACATGTTTTTCTTATTACATGTGATTTTATTTCTATGATTTGAGGTCTTCAAATATCATCTTTCACAGTAAAACAACAATGAAAAGTCTCCAAGATGTTGTAGTGAAGTATTTATTTTTGTAGTTGCATTTATGGATTTTTTGCCCCTCCCCAAAAGGAGGCAGAATTCATTAATTTTTGTAAGCAATTTAGGGCCTGTTCAAAACTGAGTACAAGACTGTGCACAAGCGCTGACACCCTCACCTTGAAGATGTTCACCCTGTGGTAATCCAACCCTGATAAAAGTGAGAAGTTTTATTTTGGTTCCTAACTCCTCATGATTTAAAAACAAGTCCAAGGCTGGTAGTTAAGCTGTAATGGCTTCTTCTTTTTTCTTAGAGTGTCTTTTTTATTTTAAATTTATTTTAAATAAAATTGTCAAATTGGCTTTCATACAACACCCAGTGCTCTTCCCCACAAGTGCCCTCCACCATCACCACCACCTCCCTTCCCCCCTCCCCCTTCCCCTTCAACCCTCACTTCATTCTCAGCATTCAATAGTCTCTCAGATTTTGCATCCCTCTCTCTCTCCCCAACTCTCTTTCCCTCTTCCCCTCCTCCTGGTCCTCCATTAGGTTTCTCCTGTTTTCCTGCTAGACCTATGGGTGCAAACATATGGTATCTGTCCTTCTCTGCCTGGCTTACTTCACTCAGCATGACACCCTCAAGGTCCATCCACTTTCCTACGAAGGGCCAGATTTCATTCTTTCTCATTGCCATGTAATACTCCATTGTATATATACCACGTCTTCTTGATTCACTCATCAGGTGATGGACATTTAGGCTCTTTCCATGATTTGGCTGTTGTTGACAGTGCCGCTATGAACACTGGGGTACATGTGCCCCTATGCATCAGCACTTCTGTATCCCTTGGGTAAATTCCTAGCAGTGCTATTGCTGGATCTGTAATGGCTTCTAATGACTGTGACTCTTAAGAACAATGACCCCCTGAGATGAAACTATTTGGTCATTCATAGGTTAGTTAACCTTTTGGAAGCTCAAAGCCTCAATTACTCCTAGCAGAGAAGGAACTTCAGAGTACAAACATGTTTGTGCTTTTAGTGATAAATGGCATGAGATAATTTAGTGACTTCCTGAAGGAAGACTATTTACTCAGGTGTGGAGTGTGTATCAATAAGCGATGGGAATAAGTATTACTAATTAATGAGGAATATTGGGATCTAGCTAATTTTTTATCAAAAAAATCTAAGAATGAAAATATTAAGGGGATTTATTTAAATGGCTAAGAAATTCAGTCTATCTAAAGTCCAACAATTATTTAGCTAGGAAAAGAGTTTGTTTTCTCTCTATTTTCTTTAGTAAAAAAGAAATATCTGTTTTCAGTGTAATGTCCAGTGAGTTTGACCTGACTGTACATTGATATAACAAGAAGACTATACTTATTTAACACTGAGGTCATTTAATTTTCATTTTATAGATAGATTCCTAAACTTTAGTGTTCTATGTAGGAGAATTTCTATTAGCATTTCATATGTGCATTGTGTGTGTATGTGTGTGTGTGTGTGTCTGTGTCTGGTCTGTGTTAGAAATATATGACCCTAGAATGTAATCATTTAACTACTTTTAGCTACTGAATATCTTTACCTTTCATTAATTTTAATTTTTCGTGGAGTACCCATTATTAAGAAATATCTTGGGATCATCATATTAGTCTTAATATGCAAGATAGATAGGCCAAGAAAGGCTTATGAATTATAACATCAGGAAAGGGGTGTTCCTTTTTCTACACTGATCATTAGTATAGTGTATGTCTTAAATTGACACCAAAGCTGAGCTGATTTAAAAACTTTATGCAGTCACTATGTAATAATTCCAGATATTCGGTGGAAACACAGCACTTGACACAATAGAGAAAAAAAAGCCTTCATGACATTGAAGAACTTTTTTTTCTTAATTTTATTAAGACTATTTATTTTTGAGAGAGAGAGGGAGAGAGAGAAAGAGCAGGGAAGGTGCAGAGAGAGAGGGAGATACAGAATCCGAAGCAGACTCTGGGCTCTTAGCTGTCAGCAGAGAGCGCCACGGGTGCTCGAACTGGTCAGACCATGACCTGAGCTGAAGTCAGATGCATAACCAACTGAGCCACCCAGGTGTCCTGAGAGCTTTATCTTTTCTATCAGATGCTGACTTCTACATGATTATGGCTGTCATTGATTTTATGAAGAAAATTGGTCACGCTAACTAACTTACAACACTCCCTCCTTTGTCTTAAAGTACATTTGACATTTACAAGTTTTTATATCTTCATTTCTTTTTCAACTGTCATTGACAGCTGTTACATTGGTAGGCCAAGTGTTGCTTCTTTATGCCATTGTGGGGTTGTTTCTTTGCTGCTTTGTTGAAATCATTCATCAGACAGCAATTGTCTTACATAAGTGATGAGGTATGTGCAGGATGAAAAGTGGTGTCACCAGGAGTAGTCTCTGTGTAATTGCTCAGAATATGCTACTGGAATTCCATTTGTCTTCCCCACCTTAGTGATAAGGGAGACGGCTGTTTATGCATCACTCACCTAGATCACACTGCGAGAACTAGAAACGTATTTGCAAGTACAATTTCAAAGTTCCTGGCAAGACTCACCATAGCCCTGGAATGACAAGGATGTTTTCAGGATGCATGGATGATGTGTGTTATACACCTTGTAATAAAATGCTGGCAAGTGTGCTGCATTATCTTTGATGTAGAAAATCGCTCCTCCTCTCCATTGCCTCCTCTCTGTCTGACTTCATCAGGGCTTTGCTGGATTTGTGGAGCCTGTATAAAGTGCACCTGGCGAAATTGGGAGGCACAGCCAGCTTCCTTGGGGACCTCAGAAAGAGAAGAACTGCAAATAAAGTACATAAAAAAGTTCATGGGAAATGGAATGCCTTCTAGATGGGATTCACATTTGCATCTCATTGCCACAATATTTTCACTATATTATAGAAATCATATTAACATTTTGCAAATTATAAAAACAATGATAGAATTGTATAGTATAACTCGGGGTTCATCTTATGAACACTTTGACCATCAAGGTTAACAAGGCATGGTGGTATAAAAGACAAAGGGCCTAGACTATTCTAGTGTTATTTTGGGGCATCCAGCCAGACATACAGGCAATGATGACTTGAGATGTCCAAAGTTCATTTTAAGATACAAAACATATGATTTAGAAACCTAGCAATGCAGGATGACTTGGCAAGGTGATATTGGCAAGTTACATAATCACTTTGTGCATCAGTTTCCATGAAAACTAGACATAAACATTCTACCTGCCTGGCAGGGTTGCCTCCAAGGTTAGACATGTTAACACACTTGCAGCGGATACTACTGGTTCAGATCCTGGTGCCCTGGATCCTTGGCTGAGCCGTTTGGTGTGCACCTTCCTCTCCATGTAGCTGGGGCTTGTGCCTTGCCCTTGTGGTGGTGGAAGTTTCTCCATAGGTGGAGACCTAGAAGTTTCCTCCAAGCCCTACAAAACCCAAGTACCTGGTATTAAGGCAAGACAGCTCTGAGGAGCCTCTGGTGGGGTCTGGTGAAATACTGGGGACCACGTGACCCCGCATTTTTGAGTAGCTGTTTTCCTTTCCCTAACTTGTTTTGCTCAATCATTATGGGTCTTTTCTGAGACTTTCCATCGTAAACGCTCTGCGTCCAAGAAGGCTGCAGTTGACTCTTGAACAGAATGGAGGTTGGGCCACTGGTCCCCGGGCAGTCGAAAATCTGTATATAACTTTCCCCCCAGCTTAACAACTGATAGTCTACTACTGACCAGAAGCCTTACTGATAACATCGTCCATTAACACATTGTTTGTGTGTTATATCTAATATATACTGTATTTTTATAATAAAGTAAGCTAGAGAAGTTATTAAGAAAATTAAAAAACAGAAAATGTACTTATAGTACTTTTCCATTTTTATCAAGGAAAGTTCACCTATAAGTGGGCCCAGGCAGTTCAAACCAATATGGTTCAAGAGTCACCTGTATGAGGAAAACACTGAACATTCAGGGACTTTGTAAGTGCTCAGTAAAAAAAATAAAAAGTGCTTAATGCTGTTCTTATCATTATCTCCTCCATCGAGTATGTATGCGACACTACTCTTTAATAGGCATTGTGCTGGCGTGAGCCTCTTCCCCAGACAGAGGTAACAAAGCCCAATGCGTTGATAGAAGCCTTCAGGGTCTACAGGGTAGGTGGGATTGGAAATTAGGCAGAGAGTATAGTAAATCACTAGCCCGAGGAAACACATCCATCAGGAAAATTGCTGTTAACTGAATTTCTCTTTTATGTCGTAGAATATCCGGTGGGATAGGCAGTGATCTTTTGCAAGTCATTTTAATATTACATTTAATAATACATGTATTGTGTATTTTATTTCCCGGCATGTGTATTTGATTTCCCTATCAAAACATGAGTGTTTGTGTTTACTCAGGTTATGCCTTGTTTAAATGGCATTTTCAAGTCAGCTTCTTATCACAAAACTGTGGCCTTCCTAAATGTCTTCCCCAATTAACCAGTTGGCAGGATTAGTTTTTCGCTCTGATGGTTATGGCTTTTGGTTATGGCTTGGCAACATGTTATCTTTTCCAGAAAGAACCACAATAAACTGAATGAGAAGCTTAGGATCTCAATTCGATGCTCCGTACCCAGTTTCTTCTCAAAGACAGATTCAGAACAACTACCGAAGATTCACGAATTTTCTGGAATCTATATATTTGCATTATCAAGATTTCAAAGATATGAATGAAGTCTATTTAAACTCGGTGCACTGCGATTCATTTTAGTAGAGATGTTTGCATAATATATATAGTATTCCCCCAAGCAGAAGGCAGGATAAAACTGCTTATTGAGCTGAGCTCCAGGAAAGTGCACAAGGATTTATCTAAAGGTCAGTGAATGTTATAAGAAATGTTGTTCATAACTAAAAGTAGTTACTATAATGAAGTTAAAAGTTTATACCTAAAACTCAGATTTGAAAAATACCTTGTTTCTCTAGAATATCTTCTTTGTTCTTGACTTCCTCTTCTACCTGAAAACCTGGGGTGGAGTGGGGGTGAGCTCAAGTAGGAAGGTTTTGAAACTTAAATTCACCTATTTAGAGATCTCTTTGCTTCCTCTACCTCCAAATTGTCTACATTCTCGTTTATCTTAGGTACCGAGAGTCACAAGTTTACCTGGAAGTGAACTGGCTGATTCAGTGTATGATTAAGGATTTTAAAAATGGTGGAACTGGTTTTCTGAGTGTTTGTATCATCTGCAGCCCACATTTGTGTGCCCGAGAGTTCCAGATCCCTCCTATCCTCATCCATATTTTCTGTGGTCCGACTCTAATTCTAATAGGCGTTTGGTGGTACCCCATTTTGGTTTTAATAGCATGTCACCAATGATTGGTAATATTGAGCATCTTTTCATATGCTTCCATATTATCTTGTATATCTATTTTGGTGAATTACTTCAATCATTTTTAAACTAAGGTACTCATTATCTGATCAGTGAGATTTGAGAGTTATTTATGTATCCCAGACCCAAGTTCTTCATCAGATATGTTATCTTCAAATATTTTTATTCCCAGCCTGTGTTTTTTCTTTTCATTTAAACAACTGTATTTTTCAAAAAGCAGACAATTTTTTAGCTGTGATAAAGAACAATTTATTGATTTGTTATTTTATAGGCAGTACTTTTTTGTGTCATATCTAGAAATATCTTTGCCTCACTGAAAAACACTAACATATGCCTTTATGTTTTCTTCTGGAGGATGTGTAGTTTTAAATTTTATATTTGTGTCTATCGTCCATTTTGAGTACATTTTTAAATGGCCCGAGGTGTAGATTTACCATAAGGGTTTTTGCATACGGGTTCTCCACTGCTCCAGTGCTGTTTGCGAACAGTTCTCTTTCTCCACACAGTTGTCTTTGTCATGTATACATTGCCTGAGTAGATATGTGTCTACTTCTGAACTCTCTTCTGATCCAAGGGTCTATTTGTATGCGCGTGCACTGACACCACACTATCTTGATCACATCTCCTTTAGCTGTTAACTCAGGTCACAGCAGTGTCTCCGGGAAACCAAGATAGTGCAGACCTGAGCCCTCACCGGTGTTGCTGCTTTCTGGTCTGTTTCCTGGGTCCGGTCCAACCAGGCCCCGAACATGCTGGGTTGCTGGCTTGGCCCCACATTGCATCCCAGAGTGGCCCAGCCCAAGCTAGCTCATGCGGAGGGAGATGTCTCTAGCTCGTGGTCCCCAAGGCACCTGCAGTAGCACACTGACACCCTCTGAGTCCTTGCCCATCAAGAGCAGCTCACCTGTGTCCCAGAGCTCTTGCCTCTTGACCAGGAACTCGGGGGCAGCTTCCGCTCAGAGAACCCAGCAAACTTCCATTGAATTAGCTTCTTCCCCAAGAGGCGAGTCCTCTTCTGTGTGCGCTGTCCCACAGCCCTGGTGAACTTTCAGAGTTGTCTCTTCGAGTTTATTTTTAGTTTATTTATTTATTTTGAGAGAGAGAGAGAGGGAGAGAGAGAGAGAAAGAATCCCAAGCAGGCACCACACCATCAGTGCAGAGCACGATGGGAGCTTGAACCCACAAACTGTGAGATCGTGACTTGAGCTGAAATCAAGAGCTGGACACTTAGCCAATTGATTCCACACAGGTGCCCCTCTCTCTCCTTGTTTTATCTTACCCTCCTATGCTTGCTTAATATTAAATTTTTTTAATGTTATATAAATAAAACATATATTACTATACATAAAATTAAATTAAAATCCTCTTTACCTTGAGGTTTCTGTCTCCAGATTAGATATAGACTGATCCAAGCTTTTCCCATTCTTCTACTTTTATCCAATTTTTGTCTTTATATTTAAAACACATTACACGTATTCATTGCATAGTCAGTCTTGCATTTCTACAATTGACAAACTTTGGGGTGTTTCGACCACTTTCCTTTCATATGACTAGTGATAATATCAGGTTTAAATATTCCATATTGCTATTATTTAATATCAGTTTTCATTGTTCTTTGTCCTCTTTTTTCTTTTTTGGCTATTTTAATAAACTGAGTAAAAAAAAATTATTCCACATTATCTCATTAACTAGCTACAACTCTGTTTTTTTTCCTTTCTTTTTGTTTTAGTGGATGCTTTGGGTTTTAGAGTATACACATTTGACTCATCACAGTCTATCATTACATGATATTATATGATTTCACACACAGGGCAATAAGCTTAAACAGTATATTTCCATTTCTCCCCTATCCAGTGCTGTTTTGTGATACATGTCACTACTTTTACATTTATTAGAGAGCTTAGTCTACATTGTTAGTATGTTTGCTTCAGTAATAAATCACTTTCCAAAAATGTAAACAATAAGGAACATTTAATACCCTTGTATACACAGTCACTGTTGCAGGTACTCTTCTTTCCTTTGTGTACGTCCAGATTTCTATGTGGTGCGATTTTTCTTCTTCCTGAAGACCCAGCTTCTACTTTCCTTACAGTGCAGACCTATTAGAGGTGAAGTCTCTCGGATTTTGTCTGTCTGAAAGTATTTTGCCTTTGTTCTTTGAGAGGTTGTTCACTGTGTATAGAATTCTACATTATAGAATCTGTTGAGCATGGAATTTAAAGAGATGATCTCACTGTCTTCCTGGTCACTTTCTCTCTGATAAAATACTTACTGTCAACTTTATTTTTTTTCTGTTTACATTTAAGATTACATCTTAATCTTTGGGTTTAACCAATTCAGTTATGTACATGTATGTAGTATTCCTCATGCTTATGGAGTTTGGCTCCATTGCACTACTTGGATTAGTGAGTTTATCATTTTAATCACATTTCGAAAAAAAAATAAGTCTTTTTTTCCAAATATATTTTTCTGCCTCACTTTCCTCTTTTGAGAACTCCAATTACAAATGTATTAGGCTTTTTCTCTTATTTTTTAAGCTTATTTATTTATTTTATCTCTCTCCATCTCTGTCTCTCTCTTTCTCTCTCTCTCTCTCTCTCTCTCTCACTCTGGAAGAGAGAATTCCAAGAATGCTCCACACTTTCAATGTGGAGCCCCATGCAGGGATCAAACCCACAAACCATGAGATCATGATCTGAGCTGAAACCAAGAGTCATAAGCTTAACTGAGTGACCCAGCACCAGTATTAAGCTTCTTGAAGGTGAGCTCACAATTAATTGATACTCTCTGTTCATATATTCTTTCCTCTTTGTTGTTCATTTTAGATAATATGTATTGCTATATCTTTAAATTCCTTAACCTTCTTCTGCAATATCTAGTCAGTCATTGATCTCATCCAGTGTATCATTCATCTTAGACACTACAGTTTTCATCACTGGAAATTCAGTTTGAATCTCCTTTATGTTTTCTTGGTCTATATTTTTGGAGCATGTAGGATACAGTTATAACAATTGCCAATGTTCTTACATTGTGATTCTAACAGATATGAGTTCTGGATTGGTGTTCATTGATTGATTACTCTCCTTTCCAAGTCATATTTTCTACTTTATATACATAGGTCATCCATATCCATGCGAGACTTTGTGAACTTTACCCTCCTAGGGACTAGATATCTTTGAATTCCTCTAAATATTATTGAGTATAGTTCTGGAGTTCCATTTAATTGGAAATAGTTTGATACTTTTGTGTTTCCCTTTAAGATTTGTTACCGAGACCAGAGCAGGTTTTGGTTTAGGGCTAATCACTTTCCACTAATGAGTCAGAACTCTTCTCTGTCCTCTATGGACGCCTTGTGAACAGGAGTGTTCTGATCTCTCTGGTAGGAGCAGCCACTGTTTCCAGCCTTCTGTGAGCTCCTCACCCTGTTCTTTCTCATCATTCTGATTGATCCTTTGCATGGCCTGGGGGAGTTTCTTCACACACAGATAATGATCAGAACTCTGCTGAATGGTTCATAGGAAGCCTCTTGCAGGCCAGTAGAGCTCTCTCTGCACATCTGGCCCCTCTGTCCTGTGGATTCTCTCTGTTTCAGTCCCCCATGACTCTCAGTTCTGTCTGCTCAAACCGGGGAGTGTGCCTGGATCTGCCTGGGTTTTCTCTCCCAGAACCATGGTCTTCTCATTCCTTCAAGGAAATAAAACAGGGCAATTGTAGGCCTCACTTACCTGCTTCCTGTCCTTCAAGGTGTTCATTTTCAATTGCTGTGATAACAAATTAATACAAACTTAGAGACTTCAAACCACACTACATACTTTCTACAGTTCTGTAGATCAGATGTCCATACAATGTGGCTCAGCTGATTCTCAGGCTACAGTCTCACAAGGCTGAACTAAAGATTCTGGCAACACTGCATTCCCTCTTAGAGGCTCTAGGGTATAGTCTGTTACTTGGTCTGTTCATTTGTTGTTGGCAGACTTCATAGTTTTGTGTGGCTGTAGGACACGGGTTCTCTCAGTTTCTAGATGCTGCTCATACACCCTGGCCAGGATCAACTTCAAAGCCAAGTGTGGTGTGTCAAGATCCTCCAGGCTTCTACTCTCTGTGATCTTGCCTACTGCTTCATCTCCTGCCTCTTCTCTTCTGCAGGGTCATTCTTATTGACTCTTCTGCCTTCCTCTTCTGCGATTACTTCGGGTTCCCCTTGATGGGCGAGGATGTCCTCTTTATCTCCAAGTCGGCTGATCAGTTACCGTAATGCCGTCCACAGAGTTCCTTCACAACAGGGCTTGCTTACGTTGTCTGAACGGATGACCAGAGGAAGGTGCTCTCAGAGTGTCCTCCTTCAAAACCTGGCTGTTACACTTAGGATCACTGACTTGTTTTGGTCTGATATCCAGTGCTTTGAAAATCGTTGTTTTTTTATCATTGATGTAGCCGTTTGTTTGTTGCAGATGGGATTGCAGATCTATTTTCTGCTACTCCATTTTGGATAGAAGGTAATAACATCAGTGTTCAAGTTTTCAGTGTTTCTCTTATCTCTGCTTCTCCAAGATGATGCCGATGTGCTGCGATAAGAAGTGGAGACGGGGCTGTTGGCATGACAGAGGGGGCTTGTTTTGTTCTTGAACTTCTGTTTACTTCTAACACGCAGCACCTGGGTGAGTCTGGCCCCTGCCATCCTGGTGCCTGTGAATACACAGCTGAGCTTAAATGATTGTGTTGTCCTCATGACACCTACTGTGAAGGGCACCTGGGGGGCTCAGTCAGATAAGCATCTGACCCTTGATTTCAGCTCATGTCATGATCTCAGAGTTCCTAAGTTGGAGCCCCATCATGTTGGGCTCTGCACTGATGATGTGGAGGCTGTTGGGAATTCTCTCTGCCCCAGCCCTGCTATCTCTCTCTCTCTCTCTCTCTCTCAATAAATAAACAAACATGAAAAAAATAACATCTACTGTCCTGGTCCTCAACCCTAATAACAGAATTAGCCACACACTCTGTTTTCTATGTCCTAATTCTGGTTTCCTGCTGGGGAACAGATACAAGCCCCATACGCCTCCCCCAACCCCAGCATTGTACCTCTCCACCTGGAGGAAGGAACTTCTGACTGTCCTTAAAGCCTTGCAATGGCTGTGAGTACTCAAGATTGCTACCTTAGGAAAGTCTATACTTGGACTTCACTTTCCCAGTGCTGGGCTTATGCCCTCCATTACTTGTCCAGAACATCAGGTTGCAGGGTTTCTCTTGGATGCTCACAACCTCCCCCAGGCGACATCCGAAGAAGAAAGACTCACTCAGGTCTTGGGTTTATGGTGTCATGTTCCTAGTTTGTGGGTGCTGCTTTCAGAATTCTTCACCTTCTCCCACCTGTCCTAAAATCTTCCCTTGCTCCTAACCTGAACAGAGAAAGAAGACTTTCTACTTTATCCTGAATAAATTTCCTGGAAAAGTCTTTTTTCTCTAGTACTTCCTAATGATAATTTAAGCTTCCTAGGCTTTTCTTCTGATATGGAAAGAGACACAAATATAAAAGTATGTTGATTTTTAAAAATATTTTTATTTTCATTTTTATATTAAATTTCGATTTTTAAAATCTTTACATTTTTAGTATTTATTTTTGAAAGATATAGAGACAAAGCATGAATGAGAGAGGGGCAGAGAAATTGGGAAACATAGAAGCCAAAGTAGGCTCCAAGCTGTCAGCACAGAGCCCAACGCGAGGCTCAAACTCACAAACCATGAGATTATGGACTTGAGCCAAAATCTGACGTTTAACCTACTGAACCACCCAGGTGCCCCAAAAGTAGTTGATTAATTTCAAATGCATTTAATTAATGTCAAAAAATAAAATCTATGAAATTATAAAGTCACATGTTGGCAGATTAATGCCTTTCTGTCCTCTCAAATAATATCTAAGTCATTTCTGCAAGTAGAGCCAGGCTTGTAAAATAAATACAGACAATGGTAAAATGTCAGAAAGTTCATGGAAATAAAAGGGCACAGGGGATAAGCTGACCTGTTCAGTCCTGAATTCTGAATTGAGACAGCAATAGAAGGGAGAGAAAATAAGGAGTCACTGGGGACAGAGGCTGCTGACAGAGAGTTTTAGGAGGAAAGTACAGAGATTGGAGAAGTAGACTCCAAAGCAGCCATGATGGCCATTTAGAAGATGAATGAATGAAAACGATTAGTTTTTACATCAAACACTGTACACTCTCATTGTATCTTGGAGACAATTCACCGAATGTTTCTGTACTTTTTAACACTTCTTGGGAAGGTAACCTTGTCACAGATGAATCACAACCTTGAAGCAGGGACCCAATGTTATTTTGATTATGTGTTTATAGCTAGATCTAGTCGATAGTATAAACATAAGGTCAGACATCTTCCCTCCAATGAAACTTCACTGGAACTCATATGAATTTTTAAAATTTCATTTTTCAAAATAATTAATATGGATTTACCAAAATCTGATATATATGTATACATGCATGTATATGTGTGTATATGCACATATAAAAATGCACACACTTGTACATATACAAATATGTTCATATATTAACATGTACATATATGTGCATATATAAACACACACTTGTACGCACATATACACACATATAAACACAAGTGTATGTATACACATATGTACATATATAAACACACACATGTAGGTATACACATATATACATATATAAGCACACATATTATATAATTTCAGGTCACATATAAAAAGAGGAATGGGAAATATAGCAGCAAATGAATGGAGAGAAACTCCCAGCTCCCAGCAATAATACGGTGCTTTATTTCGACTGAATGGAGCCAGGTGAACAGTGTAAAGAATGGTGTCATGACCAAATTGATCCACACTGAAGAAAAGAGAAATTTATTAGAGCTCAGGGAGGTTGATACTAGACCTTAGATTCTTCCCTATTTTTAAATTCCAGAGCCAGAAAAGGGGGATTTAGAAGTAGGCATCTCGAAGATTTTTCCCTCCTATTATCACTGGAGTGTGGTTAATCCCTTGGAACAACAGAAATAAGTTTGAAAGAACTACTTGTTTTTCTAACACTTTCTGTGAAAGTAGTTTCCCTACCTCTATTGTCTATTGGCAAGAGTCTTTAATAACATTTATCTTTTGACCTTTTATCCATTTGCCCTTTAAGTTTATTTGCACCAGCCCTGTGAAGCCATGTGATACAGAACAATCTAGTAGGTATTTTCTCTGTAAATCAAAACCCCCTCCAAGAAGCTTGCCACTCTACAGGATTCTACTTTTTCTGGAAGCTTCTACAGACAAGTGTAAAGATGCAAGTGTAAATTACAGGTTATTTCTTCTTCTTTTTTTCCTTTTTTTCACTTATATCTGAAGAAAATCCACATCATCTCAAAATACGGAGCTGAGTAGCAAATCCCTATATATGTAATTTATATTTATGCTCAAGAAGGTGGGGGAAATTTACTTTTTCACTTCACTAACAAGCAAATTTGAAGGGGACTGTGTTAAGTGGAATAAGCATAAACTGTTAATATGTTCTTCTTTTTCTTTTTATTATTCTGTCAAAGGGATAGAAAAAACCCAGATGCAGTACTGGCTTATTTCCAAACTCTGTCATCAGATTAGTATTCAACTTAATGTTCAGGGGTTTAGCCATTATAATTAATCATCCCCTAAGTGCGGAAAGATACTTAATACTCTGTCCAACTCATTATTTAGATTTTTAGTTCTGTAGTGAAGGGCCTGAGAAAAAGATTAATTAAGTCAAACACTTTGGGGTTATTCTTCCATCATTGTACAGAGGATTTACATACATAACTGGCATTAGTGTTGGTGAATATTCCTCCCATAATTCCCTAGAATATCAATGAAACCAATGACTGCCTATGTGAGTTTGTCTAGCAACAAGATACACGCCCAAATTATCCTAATGAGTGTTTCTGATATTCTGATTTTATTATTTACCTTTTCTTTTGTACTGCAGCAATAACCAAATATGGTTCACAATTAAGGCAGAATTTCATTTTTGGAAAACTGAGAGCTTATTTTAGCTTGGAAAATGACTAACTCTATAACCAAGTTACTTCTATATATTACTGAACCTCAATTTGCTTAGCTAAAAAAATGATGGGTTAAAATTATAATCTCTAAAACTGCTAGTAAAAATACCATATTTTGCTATGTAATGTGTTTAGATGTAAAATGAACCTTATGTATTAGAAATTCAGAAATCTGGAATTTGTTACTTGGAGTGAAACAAACAGATTACCGATTTTAATTTTGCAAGTGCTGATTGCAAATGCATAAAATCTGTCCTTCTACATGAAAAGATAAATCATTCATCAATATTTAATTTTTCATTTCTGAAATGCAGCCTTATGGTGAAATGACACAGACTCACCAAGTAGGGAAGAATCCATGCTATGAATTGATGTCCCAAATTGTCAAAGCAAACTTGAGAAAGAACAAAGCTGGGAATATCACACTTTCTGATTTCAAATATATTAAAAATTGTACTAATTAAAACAGTATAGTACTGACAGAAAAACAGATATACAGATCAGTGGAAGAGAATAAAGAGTCCAGAAATAAACTTCATATAGAGTCAGCAACTCCCATATGATCAATTATTCTCAACTAAAGTGCCAAGAATATGCAATGGGAAAGCACAGTCTCTTCAACAAATGATGTATGGAAAATTGGATATCCACATGCAAAACAATGAATTATACCTTATCCTACACCATACACAAAAGCAACCTGAAATCAACCAAAGACTTAAAGATAACTGTAACTTAAACTGTAAAACTATTAGGAAAATAAAACGTTGGGGGGAAACGTGGCAACATTGGTCTTAGCCAGGATTTCTTGGATATGGCACCAAAGGAAAAGCAAAACTAGACAAGCAAGATCACGTCGAACAAACAAACAAAACTTGTGCATAACAAAGGAAACAATCAACGAGTTGAAAAAAAACATAGGATTGGAAAAATATTGGTAACGCATGTATCTGCTAAGTTGTTAATTTGCAAAACATATAAGGAATTCTACAGCAGCAAATGAACAAAGGACCTGAATAGACGTTTCTCTAACAAAGACATACACATAGCCAAAAATATACAAAAAGATGCTCAACATCACCATTCCACAGGGGAATGTTCAATGACGTATCACTCACAGCTGTTAGGATGACAATTTTCCCAAATCCAAATCTATCTACCTATCTATCTATCTATCATCTATCTACCTATCTATATCAATATATTCTATCTATATCTATCTATAAATTCTATATCTCTATATCTATTCAATCTATCTCTATATCTATAGATAAATATATAGAATAGGATATATAGGTAGATAGAATATAGAATATATAGAATATCTATAAATATATAGAAAAGAATATATAGATAGAATATAGAATATAGATCTATATCTTTATCGCTATCTATATAGGTAGATATCTATCTATCTATCTATAGAGATATATAGAGAGTTATATAGAGATAGAGATATATAAATAGAGAGATAGGTAGAGAGATATCAGGTATAGAGGAGGATGTGGAGATATTAGAACACATAAACATTGTTGGTGGGAGATCAAAATGGTTCAGCCAGCATGGAATATAGTGTAGATGTCACTCAAAAATTAAAAATAGGTCTAGCACATGACCCAGAAACAGCACATTTGTGTATACATCCAAATAATTGAAATCAATTCCAAAGACATATCTTCACTCCAATATTTATTACTCCCATGCAAATAATGCTGTAATAATCATGGAAACGCAGATACCTCTTTGACATTCTGATTTCAATTCTTTTATATATGTGTGTGTGTGTGTGTGTGTGTGTGTATGCATATAATCACATTTGTACACACACACATACACTCTGGAATATTATTTGGTTTTTAAAAAGACAGAAATCCTTCATACGCAGCAGCATGAATGAATCTGGGGGACATTCTGTTAAATGAAATAAGCCAGTTACAGATAGGTAAGTACTGCATGATCCCACTTACATGGGGTATCTAACTAAAACAGTCAAACTCATAGAAAGAGAGTAAAATGGTGGTTGTCAGGGGAGGGGAAATGGGGATATATGCATATAAAGTTTCAATCAGGCAAGATGAATAAATTCTATTGATCTGCTCTATGACAGTGTGCTCAGAGTTACCACCACTGTATGGTGCCCTTCGAAACATGTTCCGAGGGTAGATCCCATGTTATCTATTCTTATGACACTTTAGGGGCACTAACATTCTAACATTGTAGTTCTATATTCCTAATATTTCTCCATTATTATATTATCTTTTTCAATGTAGTTCTTCATCCAGAATATTAATTCTCCTTATACTCTAGGGCTCATATCAAGTCACTCAATTAAAGAAGTGAGTCTGGAAAATTCATACTACAGGAGAATCTGACATTCTCCTATATTTCTCCCTCTACACCTTTATTTACCTCTGTGGACTCCATTTATCAAAGCATAAAACATATGTGGGAATGAAAATGTTTATATTTTACAGCTGTGCCTATATTTTCAATCAGTGATGCATGCCTTTTTTAAACTTCTAAAGGAAATTCCCTCTATGGTTCACTCTTGAGTTGTTAAATCAAAAATCATAAAATTAAATCAATATTATATGAAATATGTTAACTTTTAAAACTCTAAATGGATGGAATAAAATATGTTATTTTTATTTGTTTTCTAAATTTTTTTATGTTTTGTTTTATTTTTGAGAGACAGAAAGAGAGAGCATGAGCAGGGGAGGGTCAGAGAGAGAGGGAGACACAGAATCTGAAGCAGGCTCCAGGCTCTGAGCTAGCTGTCAGCACAGAGCCCGACGCGGGGCTCAAACCCACGAACTGCGAGATCATGACTTGAGCCGAAGCCGGACGCTCAACCGACTGAGCCACCCAGGTGCCCCATATTTTTATTTGTTTTCAATGCCGATTTTTTTCATGTTTTTAATGTTTATTTATTTATATTGAGAGAGAGAGAGAATGGGAAAGGGACAGAGAGAGAGGGAGAGAGAGAAATCCGAAGCAGGCTTTGTGCTGTCAGTGCAGAGCCTGATGCTGGGCCTGAACCACGAACTGTGTGAGATCATAACCTGAGCTGAAATCAAGAGTTGGATGCTTAACCAACTGAGCCACCCAAGTGTCCTTCAACTCACTTTTTTAAATGTTAGGTTCTTATATCACCCTAACCTATCCAGAAAAGTCACTTTGCCTACGTCACCAAAGATCATGGATGACTCTCTCAAACTGGGTTTTTCCCAAGTAGAAAACCATGGTTAGGGAACTTATTAGACAAACCACAGGGGTTGGCGGTGTGTATTTTTCTACATAACTAGACTGTAAGCATTTGGATACTGTGACCAAATGTTATATTTCTTTGATATCCTACTGCAGGAGTTGGCCAATGGTTTTTAGTACAGAGGTAAATAATAAATATTTCCAGCTTGCAGGCCATACCATCTCTGCTGCAATGACTGTTTCAGCCATTTTAGTGCAAAAGCACTTACAGACTACACATTAACAAGTGAATGTGGACACGTTCCAATAAAGTTTTACTGACAGAAAAAGGAAGTCAGTTAGGCCTGTGGACAATAGTTTACTGATTCTTTCTTATGAGTATACAATAATGCATGATAGAAATGGACTTAATTGCAAAATCAGCATAAAGTTTTTTATTTAAATTTTTTAAACGTTTGTTTATATTGGAAGGAGAGAGAGAGAGAGAGCATGAGTGGGGAAGGTCAGAGAGAAAGAGGGAGACACAGAATCTGAAGCAGGCTCCAGGTTCCAAGCTGTCAGAACAGAGCAGGGCTCAAACTTATGAACCCTGAGATCATGACCTGAGCTGAAGTCAGATGCCCAAACGACTGAGACACCCAGGCGCCCTGACAATCAGCATAAAGTCTTATTTGCACTCTCACATTTGTTCTGCAACATTGTTTTTCTACTTTTTATTATTGATAATCTAAGCTGTACTATTAGCATTTAAATTGTGCAGAAACTGTCAACAAAATTTTATATGTAAGCTAATGTCTGTCATAGAAAAAAACAAACACGTAGGAAAAAACCCAGAAAGCCTATATTGGTGGCAGACTTTTGTAGTGTATCTTCCATTCTGTTTGTTTCTGTTTTCCCAAACTACTCCTATCTATATTACATTTAATTTTATAACAAAAATCATCATTTTAGTAACACAATAGATGAGATTCTACTTCATGGGCCAGTTATACACGAGAGTTAATACAGATATTCATGGTTCATTACTTGGAAAGCAAACTTTAAAAATACACAAATGACATCTCATACTAAGAAAAATACTGGTTGTGTTAAAAAAGTGATGCACCGTGCCATTATTTTAGCTGATCTCATTCCCGTCTGTGATATCCTATCACAGTAATCCGAGAACTTTAGTCATTTTTTATCAATTGAAAACTTATTCTGACTTTCAGCACCCTTGCAACACTATTTTGAAGGTGTTTATAAGATCATACAAGGTAAAGTTAGCCTTGTCTCATTACTATAAGCCAAAAGTGCAGGCCACTGGGTCCTTAATTCCATAGCTTGAGACGTGTTCTTATTGCGCAAAAGAGCCTCTATAGAATGTTGATTTGGCTTTCATTTATTAATTTTTTTGGGTTAGTTCAATTGGAACTCAAAAAGTTACATCAGAAAATATTACTATAAAATAATATAAACAGGAACCTGAAAAATATTTTAAATGTTCTCTATACCATTATAATTTTGTGTATTAGAGACATAATTATGTTGTGAGGAATCTGTGTTTTGAAAAGAAATATATCTACGTGTTCTTAGTTTTGTTTTTAGATATTTACTCTTACCTGTATGCCATTGTTAAAAAGTACTTGTACTGGATATTGCTTGCTTGCTTGAAATACAAATTTTTAGAAAGAATGCCATAAGGAAACTTCTCGATTCTAAGAAAATTTGGTTCTGTGTTCCCATGTTTCTCTGTACCCTTCTTTGATAAAATTACCCAGAATTTTGGCTGCAGCTCATTTAGATTTTGAAAATTCCAGAATTTACTTGTCCAGTCTGGTCCTTCCTCATGAACTGCCATGTGCATCTAAAACACCCATTAATATATGATGACAGTATATATTTTGTATTTTCTTTAATGCATCCGCATCTCCCCAATGAAGAGTGATGCTGAGTATCTTTCAAACACCTGTTGGCCATTTATGTTTTTTCTGAGATGATGTCTACTCAAGTGCTTTGTCTATATTTTAACTGAGTTATTTTTCCTTGCTTGTGTAGAAGTTCCTTACATGATTTGAATATTAGCCCTTTATTAGCTGTGTCGTTTAGAATATGTTCATTCTCTCATTCCATTGGTTGTCTCTTCATTCTATTAATTGTTTCTTTTGTGGTGCAGATGCTCTTCAGTTTAATGTAAACCCATTTGTCTACTTTTTGCTTTTATTGCCTTTTTTTTTTTTTTTTTTGGTGTTCTGGCCAAAAAATAATCATTGATCTGACCAATGTTAAGAAGAATCAACAGGGTTTTCCCTGTGTTGTCTTCTAGTAGTTTTATGATTTATTCCAACAGGGATGGCTCACATATCTGTTTTGTGTGTTACTGCATTGATTAAAACTTTCAGATAGTGATAAACAATAATGAAAATTACAGGAATACTGACTTCCTCCTGGCTTGTCACAGACAAGAAAATAGAGGTACAGATGGACAAATTTGTTTTTGACCACACTGCCTGTTTGTCACAAGCCAAGAATGAGGCCTTGCTTGCTTATTTAGCTCCAAACTGTGCTCACTGTAATGAACTCTTTTTTACTTCTTTGTACAATGTGCTTCTAGTAATGGGTTACAGACTATGAAAATCACGAGAATTCCTGTTTCACTTTCAAGAAAAAGTAAAGAAACTTTCAGTAAAATTATATAACAGTTTCACATTTTCATATGATCATTAACTTCCAGACAAATATAATTCCTCTCACAGTCGATTTATACATTATCTCTATTTATTTGGTCTGAACTCCTATTTTTAGATGAAACAAATGGTATCAAACATGTATCACTTATGCAAGTAAATGCTATAATCCTATTTCAATTCTGCCTTTGAGATGTTAGTTCAGATACAGAAAATAGATTATTATGTTGCAGGAAACAATTATCCATGTGAACGGCTTCTCTAGCCCTGATGGGTCTCCCTTACACAACATGAGGAGGAAAATGAGAAAACTCACCACTTGGCCCACTGAAGCTTATATACAAACATCCTACCTACTGATGATTAAGCTGATGTTTTGATCTTATTTCTTCCCATGTCAAATAAGACAATAGAACCTATTTGGTTTTTGAGACATTAAAATATCATGAAAACACCAAAATCTATTTCATCTATAAGACAATATAATCTATTCTTCATGATATTTTTAAAATGTCAATAAAAGTAAGTAAATTAAGTGGAAGTCAATAAAATTAAGCACAAGTACCAGCATAGTGGTTGACTAATATTAGACTTTCAATATATTTGAATCCCTTTATTTCCCTTCGTTTGAAATTTATCCAAGGCTTTTAAAAGAAGAAAATCATTTTTTAATCATTCTCTATCCCGAAAGGTAATAGACATTTAAGATTCCTATTTGCCTGGAAGTTTTGGAAGATGAAGAATCTAACAAATTTATGTTTTCAGTTAGAATGTATAGGTCTAAATATTTGGGTAGACATAATTTTTAAATAGTTTTAATCTCTGATTGAGAAATACAAATCACAATGAAGAAGTAGAAAATAGAGTGCTCTTTACTATACTTCAAATCCCTCAAGCTCTGAGTAATTAGTGTTCTCAGGGAAAAATGTGTAATTATTCACGTGAAAACTGATTTGGTAACACCTGTGTGAGACTTTTTTTCATAAAATAGGAGTCATATTTGAAAATATAAGTTATGTTTTGAGCTCCAGGAAATGACTTATTTATTTTATAACTAGACGATTGTACCTCTTCATTCCCTTCACCTATTTTTCCCATCTGGGTAGTCACTATGGAAAATCATATGCAGGTTCCTCCAAAAATTAAAAATAGAAATACCATATGACCCAGTAATTTTACTGCTAGGTATTTACCCCAAGAAAATAAAAGCACTAATTCAAAAATATATACAAACCCCTAGGTTTATCGCAACATTATGTACAATTGCCAAGATACGGAAGCAACCTGAGAGTCCAAGGATGAATGGATAAAAAAGATGTCCGTGTGTGTGAGTGTGTGCGTGTGTGTCTATAATGGGATTTTACTCAGGAAAAATGTCTTAAACCACCCTGAAAATACAAGAATATCTAGCCAAAACCATGTTAAATGTATTACTAGAACTCGTGTGTTGAATGCTACATGAGTTACTTAGTATACATCTTGGTAAGAAGATATAAGTAAAGAGAAACCTTAAATGAGTTTATAACTTCACATACATTGTGCCAGAAATTATGGAGTGTAAAAATTACTGTAGTAAAACCAAAATTACTTTTCACAAAATTGTGAACATTTTTAAATAGACTCTATTAATTAGTTAAACCAAACAATTAGCTAATTACACTGAGCTGTGTTTTAAATTTTCATCAAATATCCTCTGTGATGAAATTAATGATTAAATTAAATTAAAATGGATAGTTAGGAATACTATGAAGATGCTGCAAGCCCTTGGTGCCTTGCTCATGAGACTTGAGCCTAAATGACCATGTGCCATGGCATTGCCTTGTAAAAGTTGGGAGGAAGACCCGACACGGTAACTCATTTCACTAATGATTTGCCTTCCGGAGACATCAAATATAGCCAGGGAGAAAATATGGCATTATATATTACATTGAGATTTAAAGATTGTTTCCAGCATGTAAAGATTTCCCTGGCAGAGTTTTCATCATGATATTTACTGCCACTCAAAGACGATTAACTGTTTACCTCTCAGTTTATCACCCATTACAAAATGTAGAAATGGTTTCTAAATATGTAACATCTACTACCATTCCTCATGAAATTTGTACATAAACTTGAGTGTTCATGAAAAACATGATTTTAGTTTTTAAAATTGCAAAATAAAACACCCTATCTCCTTATTACAAGTGCTTGTTTTCAGTTTACTAAGATATTTTCTTTTTTTCCCTTTCTGACTGAGATAAGAGGGGTAACTGGGGATTTTCAGTCTTAAAGAAAAATGAATGGACACCATTCTATCGTAAAATCAAGCCAGTGGGCAACTCTGTGGTTCACCCTGATAATGAGGACAGACACGTCAACCTGATAACAAAGTGGAAAAGAGAATATATGAGATAATTTGATGATAAAGAATATCCTGTGTCATATATAATTGTTGTGAAAATAAAAATCAGTTTTCAATGATGAGTGGTTTGTATGATTTTGAGTATGTGTATAAAGCTTTACAGAAAGATATGAAGAGTTTAAATTTCAAAAATAAGCCATCTAAAATATAGATGCTTATTCTATTTTGTTAAGATATATGTATTTTTAATTTTTTTTTTGAGAGAAAGAGGGGCAGAGTGAGAGCAGACAAGGGGCAGAAAGAGAAGGAGACACAGAAAACAAAGCAGGTTCTGGGCTCTGAACTGTCAGCATAGAGCCTGACCCAGGACTTGACTTATGAACCCCGAGATCATGACCTGAGGTGAATTCAGGCCCTTAACCGACTAAGCCACCCAGGCACTCCTGTATTTTTAATTTTTTAACATTTATTTGTTTTTGAGAGAGAGCGGAAGACAGAGCCTGAGTGAGGGAGAGGCAGAGAGAAAGGAAGACACAGAATCTGAAGCAAGATACAGGCTCCGAGCTCTCAGCACAGAGCCTGATGCAGGGCTTGAACTCACAAACTGTAAGATCATGACCTGAGCCGAGGTTGGACGCTTAACCACCTGAGCCACCCAGGTGCCCCCAAGGAATATGCATTTCTAAAGCACTCGAGTCCAAAATCCAGCAGTTATACCAGTAACAGCCCGAAGCCTGAGCTTGTGGTCTCACGGTAGGGTCAACTGAAGGGATATGAAAACAGTGGCTGTAACAGAGTAATGTTGGAATTTCTTCTCAAAAAACTATAATAGCAAAACCAGCATCCCAAGGTGACACTCATCAAGAAATCAGAAAATGAGAGGACAGGGTACAAATGCCCCGCAGAACAAGACTTGAGTGGTATCAGCATCTCTTCAGGAGGAAAGAAGGGCAAGCGGACATGTAATGGATATGAGAAGGGGAGAGCCCCCAAACAGCCACGAGGCACACGCTGGAACGTGGGCAGGACAATTTGAGAAAACTCTACTGAAACTGTAAGTATTTTTTTCATATGCTAAATTGTGGCTAAATCGCATGAGTCCACGATTTAAGATGATGCGCCAGGAACAATGTCACGTCTATGAAATCTGCAGAATCCCTTCTACAACAGAGCCCCCACATTGAGGAGAGACTATTTGAAAGAGAACCTAAATTTATTACAAGAAGTGACAGGGGCAAAAGCAGGAGTTGGGAATGTTTAAAATAAACAAAGGAAACTACTGGAAGATTTCAAATGGTAAAGGACCATAACATTGAAGAATTGATGGGAATTACAGGAAAGGCATTAGAGCCACGATCCTAGAAAAACTCTTCAAGCCTACTCCTTCTTCCTCAAATACCATGAAACTAAACGTAGAGAAAGAAAAAATAGCACAACACAAATGATCACAATTAAATCCCATACTCTTCCTTTTTATTAAAAAAAACATCAACAACGATATATTGACATAGAATAATGACCCTGTAGGAAAAAAGGCACAGCAAAGAACAGATGTTCCAAACAAGCTAAAATAAATTAGGAAAACAATAGAAGATATCCAACAATAGCATAAATCCAAAATAGAAAAATTCAGAAACGAGGTGGTAGCATATGGAAAAATGATGTGAAATAAATGAGTAACAATATTAACCTGGGCACACAGATAATTTCTTTAGATTAAAAAACTTAGGCAAAGGGAGAGATGCTTTTTAAAATCAAAAAGAAAGAAAGAAAGAGCTAAAAGGGAACCAACTAAAAGTGACTGGTATAAAATATGTGTAAAGACTGTCCAATAGATTTGTAAAAGATGACCTCAAACAAAAAACCCATGCAAAGAAACAAAAGTTGTGATTTCTCAAAAATGTTTCAAAAACAATCTAATCCATCAGCAAAACCCCATTCAGCTATAAGTAACGTAGTTCACCGATACTCTACTCATATCTAAGACGACCTTATAAATAGGTGTAACATAGGGGCACCTGTGTGGCTCAGTCAGTTAAGCATCTGACTTTTGTTCTGGTCATGATTCCCTAGTTTGTGGGTTCGAGCTTCATGTCAGACTCTGTGCAGAAAGCTCAGACCCTGGAGCCTGATTTGGATTCTGTCTCCCCTTCTCTCTGTCCCTCCCCTGCTCATGTTCTCTCTCTCTCTGTTTCTCAATAACAAATAAATGTTAAATATTTTTTAAGTGTAACATAAAATTACGAAAAAGAATATTTGTTTAGTTTTAGTTTGTTTCAGATAGTTCAGTTTGCTATAGTTGATATGCATGGTATTTTCCTCAAGAAGAATCCTGAGGAGTCCGTCCTTTTGCTTCTAAATATCCTTAACTTTGATGAAATGTGTGGCCAGATATTGGTCCTTCTTTCATCATGATTCAGGTGTAAGTAGTCATTGATTTTGTTTTTTTCTGAACTAACCTGTCTTCCCCCCGCATACTCCTGGGAATCATTGATTCAGTAAGCATGGAATTGAGTTTCCCTCCGTGTTGGTCACACTGCAGTGAAAAAAAAAAAAAAAAAAAAAACACGTCCCAACCTTTGTGAGTCTCTTGCCTACTGCTGATGTGCTCTCATTTTTAACTCTCTCTACTAATATTTGTGTCTTTCCAAGCATGATGGTTTCCTCAGATGTGAATGACATAGCGGGGCAGCCGAAGCCACTTGGAACATTCTGTAGTACAAGAAGGTTTTGGTTTCAAAAACACTCAGGCTTAAACCTCATCGCTGGCTCCTACTAAGCATATAACTTAAGTAAGGAACTTAATCTTTCTAAGCCCCATTTCCTCAGCTATAAGAGGGCTTTAATGATATTTTACTCCATGGTTTATTGTGGGGATTAATGGGGCAGCATATGAAAGTGCTTTGTAAACTAAGAGTGCCCCACAGGTTTAAGGTTACAGGACCCCTGGAAACGTCCACATCAAATTCAGTGTGTCTGGTATGGAATTCATCTAACAGTCATTCAAGAAGCATTTACGAGATGTCTGTGAGCGACCTGGGCCAGTGCTGGCTGCGGCTCCCCCTCCTAACGACCCCGCTAAGTGTCCTCTCCCATCGTGATGCTCATTATTTGACCCAGAGTGCTTCATCTACCCACCTACGCATTTGCAAAATCTCAGGGTCACTTGGAATCATTTCTTCTTTTTGGTAACCATCCATAGCCAGTCAATGTCATTCTGGTTTTCCGATGTTTGCTTTCTAAAGTTTCTGAATCTCTTTCATCACTTCCTTTCTTATACCTAGATCTAGTTAAAGAAACCAAAAATCTAGAAAGTGGGCATTGTGCACTTTTTTCTGTTGTTGTTGTTGCTCACACTTTTTAATTTATGGTTCTAATTCAGAACGTTCATTTTTCCCCATCGAGGAAATCCAGATTTATTTTGGAAATGTATATGCAAAAAAACTTGGAGATGTGTGAAAACTCACTGTTGAATGTCCCTGGGCATTCAGGGACTGATTCAGAGGCTGATTGAGGGAAGGGCTGAATCTCTGGCTTTAGAGAATCACTGTGGCCTGGCAATGAGAAGCTAGGAAAATTGGCTTCAGGTAGAGGAAGAACTTCATCTTTCTTTAGTGGAGAGAGTCAGTAAATATATCCAATTTGTCTCCAGTGGAAGGGAAAGTGTCTCTTACCTGGCCCTCTTTCTTCCGGATGCCTAGATAGTGGACCATGACCCTGGTGATGGTGATCCTGGGGATTCTTGCTATGTGGTAGTGGGTCACAAGGTCCATGGTCAAAGAAATCATGGCCATGGGGGTGGTGCCCATGGGGGCGGTGTCCATGGAGGAGGGTATTTGGAAACTGCCCCATTGTGTTCAAAATTAAACAAACATGTAGTAAATCTCTATTTTCATCAAAAACATGTGAGATGTTCTAGAGTGACTTACTTCAATGTATTTAAGGAAAATAGGCAGTAGAACAAGCTTACAGGTCAAAGTCTATGACACAATGAGCTAAGAAGCTTATATATAGTCTGGAAACATGAATAGCTACACTGCAAGAGGATAAGCCATACATTAATATAGGCAATTTTGCATGTTGAGCCAAAAGAGAATTATTTATTTATTTATTTATTTATTTATTTATTTATTTATTTATTTTCATGCAGAAAGTGAAAACTGACTCAGGGAAAATAGAAGGAAATAGATAATTCACTTTTTCTTCACTAGTGCTTGTTGGTAGATCTATCAAGGTTAAATAAGGCATCTCTGTGGCACAGATTTTACATGAGATTCAAAAACCGAGGAAGGTGTATGAGAAGAAGATCTCTTTAAAATCAAACAGTGTTGTTGGGGCACCTGGGAGGCTCAGTCCGCTAAGTGTCTGACTCTTGATTTTGGCTCAGGTCATGATCTCACGGTTTGTGGGTTTGAGACCCACACTGGACACTGCACAGACTCCTCTCCTTGAGAGACTCTCTCGCCTGTCTCTCTGTCCCTCCCCCGAACTCTCTCTCAAAACAAATAAATACCCTAAACAAAACCTAGCACATTTGTTAAACATCTTTTACCAGAACATAGTGCCAAAAAAGGAATTAGTCTGGTCACACATACAAATGCACGCATGCACACTATCTTTGGACACAGATGGGCATAAGTAATCTTAGAGAATCACTGGGGTGGATGTTAGGACCATACTGCCTCTACCCTGCAGTTCCCCCTTAAGGGGAAGGTTCCCCAAGAACTGGTCAGAAATGGTTGGAATGTTTCCTCCTGGAATGTTTCCTAGAGTATCTTCATTCTCTATGTAGATCATAGTCGAGTTAAAAGGGGAGACAGGATTAATAGTAATAATAATAATTATAATTATATATTAAAACAGTAGCAGCAGCAATATTCTACAGTTTTTCCTTTAACACAATGAAGTTGTTGAGTTCCCTCTGACTGAAAAGTGGAAGTTAGTTTGGCTCAACCACCTTGAAAAGGTCACAGTCTGGAAGAATAGAAATTAACCAGACTGACCTCTGGGAGAAATAGAGAAAATCATCAAGAACTATACCAGATAAGAAAGAGGCCTAGATAATTTCACAATATGTTCTATCAACTAGGAAATACAATAAAATATAATTCATTTACTGTAGAGAGTGAAGTGTCTAGGAAAAAACATAGTAAGAAATGTGCTATATTTACATAAAAATACTTTAAAATACCACTCTCCCTGCCCTGGAGAACTGGAACAGAAAAAAAAAGGAACTTCATTGTTTAAAGAATGAAGTTAAGATTACATTGACATCAAAAATAACTCAAAAATTTACTGAGTGAGCTGATATCCTTTCCTGAAACCAAACTTTCCCAATCTCCAAGAAATGAGAAGTCATCTTGGATCTTCTTGTGGGAAATATCACAGTAGAAGCCAAAGGAAATAATCTCTTCACGGGTAAGTGAGTTCAAAGATCTCAACAAGAAAAACCAGCAGCAGAATGGAGACAGAACTGTCCCTTCAAATTCCAAAACAACAAGGCCTTTGAGGAAGTCAAAAAAATAAACACCTACCAAGCTCTCAGACCACTTGCTATGTATCAGGAAAGCTAAAGATACTAGAATCTTCTATGGAGGCATAGATCTATAAAATGGATCTATAAAATTGACTAAGGTTAGCGAGGAACCTTCTGACATTCGTGCTACATCTGAATCTCTCGCCAAAGAAAATTTCCTTTTATGGGAAGATTTTAACTCCATTGACTTGGAAGAAGTTTCTTCTCCAACTGATAGTGGAATGGAAAAAAAGAGACACCTCAACAGAGTGCCTTTCTCTTGACCCAGAAGAGCTAAGGAAGGCTAAGTGATAAACAATAGTTCTGCTACAGAAATGCAGGGGGAGCCAGCCCTGAACTTTTCATGAACAGATAGTAATGTGAACTGAAGGGAGCCCTGGCTTTAGAAACCTGTGAAAAACAAGATATAGTGCCAGAGATGGACAGGCAGTCAGATTCCCTAGAAATCAAAGTAGAAAACACTGAACATATATGAACGTGCATGAACATCTAGATAAAGTTACACTCCATTGAATAATATTTTCATAAGAAGAAAGAAAAGTCACAGTTATCTGAAAAGTTGCAGAAGCCAGAATTAATCATGGCAAAAGTATTGAGCCAGTGGGAGTAGACATCACCCTTAGTAATTCTCCTTCCCAGGTAGGTGACCCTTCTACTGAAGGCAATAAAGAACCAGATAAAACCTGTGTGAAAGAGGGTCCCTCCCATAGCAACTGGCCTTCTTCTGCCTATGGCAAAAGAACAAATTAGCCAGAGTCCTGGTTTGCTGTTTCTTTGATGAGCCTGTGTTAGCAGCTCTCTGAAATATACGAAGATATTTCGTGCCCCCCTCCCCGAAGTGTGTAGTCTTGGGCTGCCCTGCTCTGGTCAGTGCAATAGTGAGTCAGAGAGTCAAGTGGTGATGAATGAAAATTCCTGGAAATAGCGTCTCCTGGACTGAGATTCTCTATCCATTTGAAACATAATTTCTTACTTTGAAAAATGAGTCATTTTGTTAAGTGATTAGATCACATGTGGACCATCAATGAAGGCATACATCTGACATGTACTGGGCTAGCTCTAGGTAAATATGGCTGGGACTCTACCTTGAGAAGCTTATGAAATTTGATGAAACAGTTTCTAGCACTTTCTAGAGACTTAATATGATTGTATTTTATAGATTTGGACTATGTTCTATGTAAAAAGAACAGTCATCTTATTTTTCTGAATACTAGGAGATTATTTTCTAATTTAGAAAGAACCAATAATTCCTGTTCAAATTAAAATTTTTCTCTTTTTTTAAGTTAAAAAATAGCCCAAAAACATAGCACAAATAAGTCACAGATGAATCATTCTTTTCAGTATCAATGAAAAACATCTCAAATAAAATATTAGGAACCTAAATCCAACTTCAACATGGTATTGATACATCATGACCCATTAGTATTTAAGGTATAAGGTAAAGACACTTTGGTGTTAGAATATCTTATTCATCTTATTAATAAATGAAAGCAAAACAAAAACTTATGATCTTTTCACTGTATACTCAGTAGGCCATTTAAAATGCATAATTCATTCTTTATAAAAAATTCTTAATTAAATGAGAATAGATAATTACGTTCATAAGAGAAAAATTAATTCCTATTTCTTTAATGGATAAAATAAAATTTCCTATATTAACATTCTCTTAATGTTCTGAAAGCATATGAAATCTTAGAGGAAAGATTACCTTTACAATAAGACTAATAACAAGAATACTTTATTCTTTTTCTTCTTATTATTTTTCTTGCTCTTCTTCTTCTTCTTCTTCTTCTTCTTCTTCTTCTTCTTCTTCTTCTTCTTCTTCTTCTTCTCCTTCTTCTGCTTCTTCAACATTGTTCTGATATACAGTTTACTATGGCTAGATAAGAATAGAAATGAAAGACAAAAATCTCAAAAGGGACTTTGGCTTTCATAAAAGAAGGTGGAGTAAATGAAAATTTTCTAACTCATTCTTTTAAAGTACAACCAAAAAAAAAAAAAACCATGGACATTACACATACAAAAACAAGGAGACTCTGAAAGGTAGAGAGAAGGAGGCAGACAAGCTAGATACATTGACACCTGAGAAGAGATGTGATGGAGTTTTTTTTTTTCTTACTATTTCTCAGACTTGAAGTTGAAAAGGCTGTCAACCTGGAAATTCAATGTGTGCAGACAGAAAAAGCCCCAACAAAAGCCTGCACCTTTTTCCAAAGGACAAGAAAGACAGACAAGTTTAGACAACAACTACTTTCCTCCAGCCAAATGCCACAGATAATACTCTGATTTCATCTCCAAACACAGCACCAAAAGGTGGGTGAGGAGCTCAGAGTTCCTTTGCAAAGCTGTCATAAGGTGCCTCAATAGCTCGACCACAGGGTGTTAAAGCAGATCAAATAGGGAGATGGAGCGTTTGTCATCACCAACCAGCGAAATGCCACTGACAATACTCGTCTTCCTCATGGAGTCCCTGGAGGCTAGATGGGGAGCCTGGACTTCCACCCCCACCCAATGCCATTCCTCTTCCTTGTTAGATGGTGCTAGAGGGCTACTGGAAAGTCTGGACATTCACCATCACCCCTCGGTGATGGAGTGACAGGATGACAAGGCCACCTCTACAGTAGTATCAGTCAAGACAACCTGGGAAGCTAGAACTTCCCCTTGCTCAGTGGTAATAAAGTATCCCTCCTGACTCCAGGTGTCAGTAAAGGCCACATGGAGCTAAACTCTCGCTCCATCTGCCAAAGACAAGAGAGTGTCCCCTTGCCTACTGCCATTGTAGAGTCAGAAAAAGCCACTAAAATTGAAAGTTTAAATAAGATCCACAGTCTCATAACAAAATATAGAAATGTTAGGTCTTCAAAAAGAAAAATTGCTACATACCAAGGACCAAGATGGTCTCAAGCTAAATGTAAAAAAAAAACCAACATGTTAACAGAGAGATTTCAATTTCCACATTGTGATTACGAAGATATTTGAATTACCTGGCAAGTATTTTAAAAGTAGCCATGATACAAAAGCTTCAGTGAGCGATTAGGAACACACTTGAAACAAATGAAGAAATAAAAAGTCTCAACAAAGAAATAGAAGACATAAAGAAGAACCACATGGGATTTTTAGGACTGAAAAATATAATAACCAAAATAAAATTTTAGTGTCTTTAGTTCAGCATCACATTGGAGGATACAGCAGAAGGAATCGGTGAATTAGAAACAGAACAGTAAAAACTACCTAGTCTAAAAGAGAAAAGAAGTGCAGTGCCTTGTGGCTCAGTTGGTTAAGCATCTGACTTCAGTTCAGGTCATGATCTCATGGTTTGTGAGTCCGAGCTCCAGGTTGGGCTCTGTGCTGACAGCTCAGAGCCTGGAGTCCGCTTTAAATCCTGTGTCTCCTTCTCTTGCTGCCCCTCCCCTACACATGTTCTGTCTCTCTCTGTCTCTCAAAAAATGAATAAACATTAAAAAATTTTTTAAATAATAAAATCAGAGAGGACGTTGACTACAACAAAATAATTGAACAGAATCTCAGAGTCCAGTGGGACTACTGACAAAGATTTAATATACATGTTTTTAGTGTCCCAGAGGGAAAGAAGAAAGTAGTACTGAGAAAGTACTCAAAGAAATAATGGGTATAACCTTCTCAAATTTTTAAAAAACAACCCCATATATTTATTGATTTAAGCAACTGAGCAATCTTCAAATAGCACAAACCCAAAGAAATTCAAGACAATGGGCACCACTATCAGTTTAGTCTAAAAGTTATGTAGATACAGAAAGGACTTCTAATACTTATAACAGTCTTGAGGAGAAAGAACAAAGTGGGAGGAATCACTTTAATGTTAGGGCTTACCATAGCTACAGGATTTGGGAAGTGTGGTACTAGCTGAGGGACAGACACATAGATCCAGAAACAAAATAGCAAAACTATTAATAGACCTAAATAGACTCATATTCTTGTTCCCACCTTATTTTTTTACAAAGTTGTAAAACAAATTCAATGGTTGGAAAGTAAACTTACCAACATATAGCAACATATAGTGCTTGGAGTAATTTGACATTTGTAGGCAAAAAAGGGAAAACAATGTCAACCTTAACCTTACACAAAATTGACACTTTGTACAAAAATTAACTCAAACCAGATCATGGAATTAAATGCAAAACTAAAACTTATATTAAAAATAGGAGAAATTCTCTGTGATGTGGGGCTAGGCAAAGATAGACTTCTTAGACTTGGTAGCAGGATGCAAACACAACATGCAGAGCATGGGAAATATGTGTAAACTGTTTCCCTAACAAAGAAAAAGGCATGGAGAATATAAGAAAGTACACTCAAAACTCAACAGTAAAAAGGCAAACCATCCAATTAGAACAAGGCAAAAGTCATAGAGAGACATTTCACTGCTGAAGATACACGAGCTGGAAATGAGGACATAAGAATAGAAAGTCAATGTCATTTACTGTGAGGGAAATATGAATTAGAAACACAATGGCTGATGTCAAAGAGATTATTGCCTATGTTTTTGGGCCTCCTCTTTAGGCTTTTAATGAATTTTGAATTTATTTTTTTGTATGGTTTAAGAACATAGTCTAGTTTCATGCTTTTGCATGTAGCTGTCCAGTTTTCCAAACACGATCTGTTGGAGAATATGTGTTTTTTCCATTGTATATTCTCGCCTCCTTTGTGGAGGATTAATTGACCATATAACCATGGGTCTCTTTCTGAGCTCTCTATTTGCTCCATTGATCTTTGTGTCGGTTTTTGTGACAGTACCATAGTGTTTTGACTGCTACAGATTTGTATTATATCTTGAAATCTGGGGTTGTGATACCTCCAATTTTGTTCCTCTTTTTCAAGATTTCTTTGACTACTCAAAGTCTTCTGTGTTTCCATACAGATTTTAAGATTATTTGCTCTAGTTCTGTGAAAAAATGCTGTTGATATTTTGATAGAGATTGTATTAAATCTATTGATTGCTTTGCATAGTATGGGAATTTTAATAATATTAGTTCTTTCACTCTATGAACATGGACTATCATTTCATATGTTTGTGTCATCTTCCATTTATCTCATTAATATTTTATAGTTTTCAGATCTTTCAGGTCTTTCTTTCACCTTCTTGGTTGTTTACTCCATAATGCATTTTATTCTTTTTGGCATAATCATAAATGGGATTGTTTTCCTAATTTCTTTTTCTGCTACTTCATTATTAGTTCATAGAAATGCAACAATTTTATGTATACTGATTTTGTATCCTTTGACTTCACTGAACTCATTTATCAGCCCTAGTAGGTTTTTGGTGGAGTCTTTAGGCTTTTCTATAGATAATATCATGTCACCTGCAAATAGTGCAAGTTTTACTTCTTCCTTGCTGATTTGAATGCCTTTTATTTCTTTTTCTTGTATGATTGCTGTTGGTAGGACTTCCAGTATTTTGTTAAATAACAGTGGTGGGAGTGGTCTTGTTTCTGAACTTTGAGGAAAGCTCTGTTTGTTTTTTCCCCACTGAGTATGCTAGTTGTTGGTTTTTCCTATGTGCCCTTTAAAAGAGTGTTATATATCTATTCAAATGGATACATATATATATATATATATAAAAAATATCAAGATATTTCAGGCATAACCATAATACATTATGAAATTCAATATATTTAATGGAGATATATCAAGTCAGTAAATAAAACATAGTTTACTAAATAAATAGTTTATGACAATATTTGAGTTGAAACCTCTTTTAGTATCTACTCTAAAATATGCATTAAAATAAATTCCAAAGGTACTATATACTTAAATGGAAAGAAAAGTAACATTAAAAGACAATGAAATAAACTTAGAATATCTTTTTCCAATTTGTGATTTCAGTACTAAGGCCCTTCTCAACAGCATGTAAATCCTAGATGTATACATGTATATGATTAATAAATTCAATCTATAAAAATTAGAATAAAAAATCATGACAGTGAGGGACAAATGACAACTGGATATTTGTATCAGTTATTAGCTACATAACAAACTACCCCCAAATCTCAGAGGCTCACCACCGTAAGAATTTTTGATGGGGCGCCTGGGTGGCTCAGTCGGTTAAGCCTCCCACTTCAGCTCAGGTCAGATCTCACATTCATGGGTTCGAGCCCCACGTCAGGCTCTGTGCTGACAGCTAGCTCAAAGCCTGGAGCCTGCTTCCTGTTCTGTGTCTCCTTCTCTCTCTGACCCTCCTCCTCTCATGCTCTGTCTCTCTCTGTATCAAAAATAAATAAAACATTAAAAAAATTAAAAAAAAAGAATTTTTGCTTATGCACATAAGCCCTAGGCTACATCCAGATAAACAAATTTTGACTGGGCTGCTGGGACGCTCTGCTTTGGCCTATGACAGCAACTGGCCTTGAATACTGATCATGGGTGGGCTCAGGTCTTCATATGTGTCCACTGTGGTGACCAGGCTAAAAAGACAATGGGAAATGGGAACACCTTTTCTAAGTGTGGATCACAAAATGCCAGAATATAAAACCAATCTTGTAAGCAAATTTAAATTCTCCACTCCTTTCGCAGCTATGAACTCAACCTTGGCCAAAACAAGTCACACTGACAAGAACAAAGTCAAGGGGTAGAGAAGTACACTGTCTTGTAATGCAGCCAGGGCCGGGATTTTAGCGTATAATACTACCAAAGAGAAGTGAAAAGTTAGGACTAATAATTCAGTGTTTGACATTGAGGTTGATATTTGCAATTCATATTACATACAAAGGGAAATTTTCTTGTACATAAGCAGTTCCAGAGATCCATTAGAATTAAATTGAAATGCAAAAGAAAAATTAACAATGGATAGGAATACGATTTTCAGAAAATAAAGAGATAGGCTTTGGTTTATGGAAAGATAGTCTGCCTCATTCATTATAAAATAAATATGAATTAAATTTGGCAAAGATGGAAAAAATTAACAGAAAATCACATTATCTTGTGTTAGTGAAGCATTCTTATATGTTTACTTATGGTTGTGAAAAGGGCATATCTACAAGAGGGCTATTTACATATATCTTTGAATACATATGTTTTAGCTCTGTGTTTTACACATATATGTTTAAAATGCACACAATCTTTGAGGCACCTGGTGGCTCAGTCAGTTGAGTGTCCAACTTCATCTCAGGTCATGATCTCACAGTTTGTGGGTTCAAGCCCTGCATTGGGCTCTGTGCTAACAGCTCAGAGCCTGTAGCCTGCTTTGGATTCTGTGTCTACCTCTCTCTCTGCCCCTGCCCTGCTCACGCTCTGTCTCTCTATGTCTCAAAAGTAACATTAAAAAATTAAAATAAAATAAAATGCATACAACCTTTGATCTAACAATTCTATTTGTTTACATATATTTGTCCTAGAGGTAAACAACTATGCCCAAGGTCATTCATGGCAACACTTTAAACATTAGAAGATTAACAACAACATCTAAAAGTTGTCCAGGCTGGACTAGTGACATAAATGATGCTACATGTATATAACCATACTCAGCTTTTAGAAGGAACTGGCCAACTTTCTCTGTTCTGATGTGGAATGCTCTCCATGGCCCATGATGAGTGGAAAAAGCAAGATGGAGAAGAGTTTGCGATATCCTTACATTTCTGCAGGAGAACAAAAATATAAAAGGAGTTCTGTTTGTAGGAAGGTTGGTGAATATGCAGAATAGGCTAAAGAATAAATGGGAAATAAAGGTTGTGTCAGGAAAAGGACGCAATTAGCAGCTGTCATTGAGCTGAAAAGCCCCGTATTACATCAGTACCTGTCCCGAGAGCAAAGACGCTATTTGGAAACATTCCGAGGAAAAGCATCGGCGCACTTACAGCTCCGGACTTCGTCCTGGAACGTATGGTAACTTTCTGTTTCCTACCTGCTTAAGCATGAAGGCACAGGGATGCCTTTCATACATTTCCTAGCATATGTGTTCAATAATGAGAACATCAGTGTTTAGAATGCAGATTTCTGCAGGACAATCACCATCCTCTTTCATTTTCTTTGAAATTACCCAGAACTATTTCACTGATGTTTTTGATAATGATGACAATCCAGATTATAATAATTTCCTTGTTATCTTTCAGCTTGAGAAAATTATCTGCTCAAAAATTTTATAATACTCTAATTCCTTCATTATAAATGTTATCATCTAAGATGTCACATAGAGCAGTTGAAAGGAAGCCTCAAGAAGGAAAATGCTTTTCTTGGAGAATTTCCCCTCTTCTGCTGTACCGATCAAGTTTCTTCAAAGAGGAGGCATGTGATAAACCAAATTAGCTGGTATTTTAAAACTATAGTTTTCCATTGGGATGCTAAACTATAAAATACATTTCACCCAAGCCCTTGATTTCTCTTAAGAAGTCATGTTTTTGAACAGACTTTTGTCCTTATAATCTTATGTGGGTTTCTTTGGGGGAGCTTTTATTTTGCAAAATCTGGAGAAAGGGAAAGCAATTTGGTCTGGTTACTGTCGAAAGAGTCTGTTACAGAAGAGCTTAAGGAACACCCAGGTAATTGAGAAATAATTAATGACAAGTGGGTGGTCTAACTTTTCCTGTGGATTCAATGATAAATCAACTTTTTGACCTTGAGAGATTTATTGAAGTTCCTTATGCTTTAGTTTCCTCGTCTACAAAATGTGAGTCACAATCATTTCGTTCTAAGCCTGTGAAGGCTAAATGAAAATCCTTACAACAGGGTCTGAGGAGAAAATAATTGTTAGTTATTTGTAGTTATTTTTACTAAAATATTTATTGGATATTCTCAGGAAACTCTAGCTCTGTCACAGCATTTATCTCAAGAGAAAGGCCAAAGGCCAGTAAATTGATATATTGAGTCATTGTAAGTAGTGCTGGCCGCTAACAATAAGTAACTAGTAGGCTGTTCTTGTAACATTGACACACTTTGGATGGATGGATCCATGGATGGAAAGACAGATACTAGCTATTAAATTAGTAAACTAGTACACACTGTAATGTTTATATTGTATCTCTCTGGCTACCATTTCCGATATTTTCGCTTCTGCTAATGCTGTGATCAATTATCTGAATTAAACCTCTATTGGAAGTGAGCATCAGTAAGAATTGGCTTTCCACCTTACAGCTTTCCACCAGAAAAATAAAAGCAATTTATTTTTTCACTTTCTTCAAAAATGACTCTTTACTTGTATTTTAGTCCGTTTGTGATTTTGAGCAACAGTCTTACAAGCAATTTCATCATATGGCTGAATGTCCTTAATGGATAAGTCTGGCTTTAAAAAGAGTCAAGATGTATTAGAAAGAACACTGACATGAAGAGATATTTAATAAGAAAGCTAACAGTGGATGAGCCATGATTAACAGCCAGCAGCAAAGGGCGGCATTTCTGTTCGGGTGATTCCCTAATCCATCTACGTGTAAGAATGCATATCCAGTGACGCCTCAGTCTGTTGAGCATCTGGCGCCGGCTCAGGTCATGATCTCACAATTCGTGGGTTCAAGCCACACATGGGGCTCTGTGCTGACAGCTAGCTCAGAGCCTGGAGCCTGCTTTGGATTCTGTGACTCTCCCTCTCTCTGACCCTCTCCTGCTCAAACTGTCTCTCTCTCTCTCTAAAAAACAAATATAACATTAAAAAAATTTTTTTTAAATGTATATCCAAAGCAGAACAATGTGTTTCAGCTTTGTGATGTACATTCCTTTTTATGCCTGCTGTTGTATCTAAGTCTTATTTTAAAATTTAGTGGAAATTATTATGCACAGAATAGATGGGAAACTGAATTTGGAGAAATTTCATGGTTAAAAATCTGCTCAGTGTCCTGAAAGTAAGTTAAAAACTGAACAGAATAAGGACATTTTTATTTGCATCCTGAATAATTAGAGGTGGGTATTAATTAACTGAAAGAATAATAGTTTTAGTTAAAACCATATTAAAAACCACCTTGAATAATGATCATAATCTATAAGATCTTTAGTAATAATCTAAATTTGAGGGCCTCCAAGAGGAAAGACATTTTATTTGCTCCTGAGTTAACTAGTAAATGTAAAAAGTTACTATAATGTCATTTTATTTCTATATTTATGTTTTATATGATTCAGAACAGATGACATTACATTTATATGATCTTTTTTCTTTTAATTGTGTATTTATTTATTTTGGGGGGAAGGGGCAGATAGAAAGGGGGAGAATCCCAAGCAGGTTCCACTCTGTCAATGTAGAGCCCAAGACAGGGCTCGATCTTAGGAACCTGAGATCGTGATCTGAGCCAAAATTAAGAGTTGGGTGCTTAACTGACTGAATCACCCAGGAGCTCCTATATAATATGATCTTAATATACAATTCATAATTAAGATAAATGAGTTTGCGTTAATGTATAAACACTCATTAATAATGTTTTATATTTCTATATTTATGTTTTATATTATATCTGTATATTTATATTTGTAAACATATGTATATAGAATAATTTTGTCTTTCAGTTAAAATACTTATTACTTTGTTTACTTTTCAGTAAGAGAAAATTCTCATCAGTATTTTGTAAAAGCCTCCTTTCTTTTTTCCCTCAGGAATATCATAGTATTAGGAGTTCATTGTTACTAAGTACCCAGATAGAAAGTTACTTTCTCTGGGAGCCTGGGTGGCTCAGTCGGTTAAGCAGCCAACTTAACTCAGGTGACAACTCAGAGCCTGGAGCCTGCTTCGGATTCTGTGTCTCCCTCTCTCTCTGACCCTCCCTCTGTGTCTTTCTTTCTCTCAGATAAATAAATCAATAAGTGTAAAAAAAATAAAAGGAAGTTACTTTCTCTCACAAAACTCAGGGTGGGCTCCAGAGCATCACTTGAAAAGAGGAATCAGAAACTTCAGGTCACTGCATATACCCCAGGAGTAGCCCAGCATCTCTGCATCATAAAGAATTCAGAACTGACATTCCGCAATCTACAGATCAGAATAAGTGTTGTTACAAAGTTGGAATCATGCTTGGAAGGCTAACACTCGCCTTGAGACTCAGAAACGAAGACAACAGCAAAGTTCAAACAAAGCTTATTAGGAATTTTGCTAAACAGTATCAAATTAAATAAAGGAAACAGAAGTGGAGAAAATGATCCTATTTACAAGACAATTGATTAGAAACTAAATATAGAACCCAGATTCAAGTACTCACTAACAAATTTAGCACTGGATTCTAAATACAGGCTCATGTTCCCAGGGGGAAACCAAAAAGCTATTAAATTAACTTAGGCAAGTTTTATAGTGTCAATTATTGAGTTTATACAACATTTCCATACTGGTTTATTTTATAATGTCTCATCCAGGAATGCAAAAGCAATTGTCTAAAAAACAATAGTTGTGATAGTAAAAAAAATCATTTTTTAATTAACAAACCTTTAAAATAAAGCAGTTTACAGGCTAAACTGAAAGCTGTTATATTTCCCAGAGTCTCCACCACCAATGACTGTCAACAAGCCAGGTCAACCCCTGCCTCCCAGCCCTGGGATGTTCCTCTAGACCCTGAGCAGTGCTAATTAGATGACACTGTGGGTCCATGATTTGGGATAAATGGGTTGTCACAGTGGCTGTGAATTCATGTTCTAGTCTTTTTCTTGAAGCAAACATCAGGCCATTAACCAAAGGAATCATGGGCTTAGTCTTAAGAAGTCTACCTACTCTCCCCATTTGTTCTCATCTTAAAAGGTGACCTTGTTCCTTTAAAAAGTATCACTTTCTGTCCTTCTCTGTCTGACTTATTTCACTTAGCAGGACACCCTCCTCCAGTTCCATCCACATTGCTACAAATGGCCACATCTCATTCTTTCTCATTGCCATGTAATATTCCATTGTATAAAGAAACCACATCTTCTCGATCCATTTGTCAGTTGATGGACATTTAGGCTCTTTCCATGATTTGGCTATTGTTGAAAGTGCTGCTAAGTCAGGCATAGAAGGACAGATATCACATGTTTTCACTGATAAGTCTAACAGGAGAAACTTAACAGAGGACCATGGGGAAGGGAAGGGAGGGGAAAGAGGGAGAGGGAGGAAGGCAAATCATGAGAGACTCTTGAATACTGAAACAAACTGAGGGCTGAAGGGGGAGGGGGATGGGAAGGGGGTGATGGACATGGAGGAGGAGGGCACTTGTGGGGAAGAGCACTGGGTGTTATATGGAAACCAACTTGACAGTAAACTAGAAATAAAAAAAAGAAGTATCACTTTCTAAAAAAAGTGCTTTCCCAGAGATTGAAAATGGTCTTTACCTTTTTTCTTGGAATCCCGTTTTATCTGCTCATCTTATTTTCTAAGGAAGACAATGATCTTCCATTTGATAACAAATGTTTCCTTTTTTCCCTTAAAATTATTAATGCAAGAGAAAATGATACAATACCAGATCTTTGACTAACATATTAGAATTCACGTCCTCATTTCTTTGAAATGAGCACTTACTGGAGCCCAGCACTTGGGAGAATGAAAATGTTGCAAACCAGGTGCAGATTCTTAGAGGGAGCTAAGGAAGCATGGCTCTGCCCGCTTCCAGGAGGCTGGGGAAACCCTCAGGACCACTGAGGTTTCAAGGACGGTCCGGGAAACTTCAGAACCTGGAAGGGCGTCCCCGGGGGATTTAGAATTCCATTAGCTTTGGTCAAAAGAAGAAATTAGCAGGCAACGACTGTCCCTTTCTTTGTTCCAAAACAAAGTCCTCTATGTCAAATGGCACAGGATCCTTGAAGCAATTGTTGATGAATTCATGTTAGCATCTGACACATAGATGAACATGATTCAATGTGATTACAGTTGGACTTGGAATCTGATTCGTGTTCACAAATAGAGATGGAGGAAGTATCAGAAAGGGTCCCCGCTCTCAGCTCTAATGTCTCACACCTTTTCTCCTAGTGTCTGATTTGCAAACTGTTCCAGAGAATGAAGAATTTCACCTAAAATATATTTATTATCAAATCTAACAGCTTTTGGAAATGTAGCTATGCAAGTCACGTTTGATAGAGAAAGAGAGAGAGAAAAGAGAGAAAGAGGAGAAAGAGATTTCAAGTTTTGAAAATTAAATATAAGCAAGGAATATCCATATCCCTTTCCAGTTCAAACCTGGCAATATTTGTTAATACTTACTCCTAATCACACCACTCAGATAATCAAGAAATATTTTTTCCTTGGAGATCACTTTCCTTAAAATCCCCAGTTTAACACATTGCATTTAAATTTACTGTTTTTTGGGGGGGAGGGTAAGAGGGAGCAGAGAAATTTTAATTAAGGAGTTTAGACTGACTATTTAATTTGGAGATAAAGATGTTAACGCTTATTTTCTTGTTTAGGCAATAGTGAATATAAAGAAAGAAGCATCACATTTATATCGGACACATATGCTGAGCGCTTTTGTAGAGGCTCTGAATAATTCTTTTTCTATTTTTTTCTCCACTATTTTAGATCTTCTGAATTGTTCATAGTCCGTTTTGTGGTTGGTGAGATCAGGAACATATTTTAAATGAAATTATTAAATGCAGTTTGAAGAGGATAGTCTTTAAGAACCAGAAATAGATTCCATTTATAAGAACACAGTGATTTAAATACACTGATATATTCATTTATTTGGGTGCAGATAAACACCTACAAAACGCACCTTTAGTTTGATATTTTTCTCTTTTTATATGTCGGGCTAATGCTGCACATTCAGTTGACCATATGTAGTCTGATGTATATGTAGACCCAGTAAAAAATGTGCCAAATTCCACTCCCCTTTGTGAGGAAAAGAATTGTGCTTTGAAAAAAAATTACCTAGCATACCACTGCAGTGGTGGGAACTGGGGACTTTTGAAGTTAATAATACAGAATTAGAGTTATTTATTTAATTGGTTCCAGTCTACTGCAGTGTTTAACAAGCTCAGATAAATGGACTAATCTTTCACAATTAGTCTATTAAAGTCTGGTTATTTTTAAAACTTATATCAGTTGCAATCAGAGGGTTTCCTAAGGCATAAATTGTCTAGCACCTTTGTGCTTTGAGGACATTTAACTCTCTGTTGGGCTATTTGCTCTCTGAACCTTGTTTGTTTTAGCATAAGGAATTTCAGAATCATAACAGACATCTGAAAAACCCCAGATGGCTTCAGTTAATAAAATATATTAATCAGTTATTACTGAGTAAAAAAGATCTCCAATTCCTATTTAGTAAATGTTTCCTATCTTTAAACGTGTAAGCGGAGACAGTGTAAAACTTACTGCAGTGATAACTTCAGTAATCAACACTGATCTGCAGCCTACTCTTCCGGTATCGGGTGCCACATCATACTAAATTTATTCGAGATACCGGAGTCGCATTGATTTAATCTCAAGTGGAACCTTTTATAATCTTTTAGAACTGCTTGAAGGAATAAAGAGCATTTATTATACTTCATAGTTGAAAATTTAACATTTTCCTATTATATAGTCAATCACAAAGAATTTTATAAAATGAACGGATGGAAATAATTGGCACCCTGTAACCTCAAGGTCAGAAGTAATAACCAAATATGTTTTTCAGTAAAGATGAAAAACTCAAAGCATAGATTTAATGACCTGTGATCTTCTAATTGATCTCTAGCCCTTTCCTTTACCTACCAAGGTTCCGTGACCCTGACCAGCCCACTTTCTTGTTGGGTTCAGTGTTTGCCCATTTTTAGGTGGCCTTGGAAGTTAGGCCCACTTGTTTGGGTTTCTTCTCCTGCCCATGTGTGAACACTTTGTAACATGTGTCCTTGTAACATTGTTGACTAGGTTCAAAACAAACCTCCCTTATTCTGATCACAGAGCAAACATCTGATAATTAAATCAACTGGTTTTGTGATTTGATTGCATTAAGTCCATTGGTTAAAAACTCTATCAATGCTCTTGGAGTGTCTTGAAAACTAAAATGTGTTAACATATCAAAGAAATGTTCAAAACTTCTTCTAATTCTGTGATTGATTCAATGATGGCAATTTTAAAGTAAGAAGTGTATTGTCTCTTAACCTTCTGTAAGAGCCAGAATAATTCATAGTTTGCCTGTGTTTAAAATACTTAAAGAATAATAAAAATGAAATCCTAAGGGCAATAATAGAGTATAGATTAAAAGAGAACAGCATATATTAATTTCTTATTATGAACATTTAAAAATTTAAATGTTTGATGTTTCAATTTAAATTGACATTCCAATGCGAGACGTCTGATGCAACATGAAGAACTGATTTATATGATTTAAATGAAAACAGTTAAATAACATTATATGTAATGGTAAAATTAATCAAAAAGAATGAAATAAAGTTTAAATAAAATGCAAGTAACCTCTGTGGACAAAGTGTATGCTACTATGTCTGGTGTCCTTTTCTGTACCATGCATGGTCGGTCCAGAATTAATCCACAGTGTATCTTCAGGGCCTCCCCCAAGTCATGGCCGCCACGAAATGGGGGAGTCAGGACTCAAGTACCTGGGAAAAAAACTTATTAAAAAGACAAGATTCTGTAAAGACAGTGAAGAGGATTCCTTACGACCAGTCTTTACTACTGTTGTTTAATCCCTCAGACTGCCTGAATAAAATTCCTTGAGGGAATAACAAATATGATCAAACACATAAGGAAGGCCAAGAACTGGAAACATGAGAAGGAATTTCAATACACAGAAGATAAAGTGCTAAGAATTACCAGGTAACAGACATTGCACTCGTTGGGAAAATAACCAGTATGTGCTGGTTGAAGAGGAAGAGTATTTGGAGCAAGACCAATGGCCAAAGGAGGTGGGAACTTTACACGTAGCATTCTTAGATCCACATTTGAGAACTGCACACATAAAAAGTGAATGAAAGCCTATGTATCAAAATACTAGCAGGAATTGATACTGGATGGTGGTTGCTTCAGTAATTATTCTTTCTCTCTTTTTAGGCTCAGTAAATACATAGCGAAGGAGGAGATAGAGATTGAAATGTTAGTGACCTCCTATTATATTTAAAGAACACAGTAAGTCCTGAAAACTTTTTTTATTTATGCTAACAGATTGGAAGAAGCACCAGTACTATTTTATAATATGCCAACACATATTAAAAATATATTATTTCACACTCTACTTTCCTTTTAAGAAAATGAGTAGTGGATGTTTATTTTTGGCATCGCTTTACCAACACAGAGAGAAATTTCTATATTTTCTTTTAAGGTAAGCACGAGGAAGGTAGCACAGTCGTATTTTTGCACACGGAGCAGGGACATGTTATAACTTCTAAAACCCAGAATGAGTGACTGCAGAATCTAGTTTGCTGTTTTTCAACTAACCACTTATAAATTATAATGGCGTACCTTTTTATTTTATTTCTTAAAGTGTTTTGTCTTTTTTTAATTTTTTACATTTATTTATTTTTGAGAGACAGAGAGAGACAGAACATGAACAGGGGAGGGGCAGAGAGAGAAAGAGACATAGAATCTGAAGCAGGCTCCAGGCTTTGAGCTAGCGGTCAGCACAGAGCCCAACACGGGGCTCAGACCCACGAACCCTGAGATCATGACCTGAGTTGAAGCCGGACCCTTAACTGACTGAGCCACCCAGGCACCCCTGGCATAACTTTTTAAAGTAATTAACAACAGGCCTTTCTATTTCTTCTCTGTGATCAATTGTTGACTTTTTCAGCCTTAAAGTATGGATAACATCATGCTACAACTAGGAAGTTTATTAATTTATTTATCAGACAAGAGAGATTTGGACCAAAAGTTGCAAAGGTGCATATTAACTTCCCAAGTACCTCTCATCACCAGGAAAGAGAATCTTCAGAAATAGACCATTTGCTTTTCTGGGGACTAATTCTTTCAACATCGATCCCTTTCCTTTTTTAAGAAAAACTGTATCAGAAATCTAGACTCTCTACAGAGCTTTTCAATGTGATTTTTATCCTTTTGTTAAAATGCTATTATTACAACAGGAAAATTACAGGACTTTCAAAGTAGCAACTAGGCAATTTGTATTACTATTATTTTTACAGATCTTATCTGTGTAAGACAGATGGACTATTCACTGTTTACCCCATTGTTATGGGTTAGTAAACCAAAGACTAAACAGTTGAAAGGTTTTTGTTCACAAGGCTAAGTATTTTGTTTTAATTTTTTACGTTTTTATTTATTATTGAGACAGAGAAAAACAGAGAATGAGTAGGGGAGGGGCAGAGAGAGAGGGAGACACAGAATCTGAAGCAGGCTCCAGGCTCTGAGCTAACTGGCAGCACAGAGCCTGATGCGGGGCTTGAACCCACGAACCGTGAGATCATGACCTGAGCCACCCAGGCGCCCTGAGGCTAAGCATTTTTTAAATTTTCTAAACATTTGTTTTTGAGAGAGAGACAGAATGTAAGCAGGGGAGGGGCAGAGAGAGAGAGGGAGACACAGAATCTAAAGCAGGCTCCAGGCTCGGAGCTGTTAGCACAGAGCCCAACACAGAGCTTGAACTCTCCAATCACAAGATCATTACCTGAACTGAAGTCAGACACTTAACTGACCGAGCCACCTAGGTGCCCCAAGGGTGAGCATTTTTAAGTGTCAGAACTGTAACTGGATTCTTCCAATGTGCGACCCAGAGGAAACTGCTCTACACACTGACCTGCTTACGTCTGAGAGCAAAAGAACACAGACCTCCTTTGGAGTGCTGTCTGGAGATCACAATACATGTAGTTGGTGCATGTGAAAATAACATTTACAGTAGAAATCTTTAAAAATAAATACGTTTTAAATATACGTAAATTTTTAAACATTCGGAATGTTCCCGTTATTTAACACCCATCGCCGCCCTTGCGCGCGCGCACACACATACACACACTCACACAGTTGTGCAGATGCAAACATGTAATCATTCAGGTAGCATAATAAATAGATGGTGTCATTTGCATTGCTTAACTAATCCATTCATTCAGCCAATACTTGAAATATAGCTATTTGGTCCAAAGTGCAGTGTTAGATTTTTCATCAAACATTAGTCTTTTTTTCAAGTTATTTTTTGAAAGGTTACTTGGTAGAAATACAATATATACGCATTTCATTTTCTCCTCTGCCCTTTAATATATAAGAATTTTCTGAAGTCAATATGTCTATGCCATATTTCATTACTGGGAAGGATCAACATTGCAACTCTCTGAAGGCTGGACACATTTACAGTATTAGCAACTTTGGCCATGATTAACTGAATAAAAGTATGGCTCCCCAAATCCTCCCTCCTCCACCACAGCTTCCAGGATTTCGGCGCCTTTCCACTCCTCCAGAGTCAGGACCTAACTCCTCCTGTGACCCCAAACATCACACATGACCAGACCCTGGCTATTCTTGGCATTGCTCCTTGACTTTCATGCAAATCATCAAAAACACTAAACTTTCACTCCTCAGGGTCTTTAAGTCAGTTTTCTCTCTGCATGGAGGAGGAGAGAAAAAGAGAGAGAATGAATTACACAATTCTCTAAATAGCCATCTCCATTTCTTTTCGGATCGTCAGTGTAAATGTACTGAAACACAGAGGACATAAACAGTGGAACAGTGGGTAAGCATTTAATGAGCTACTGCCACACTAAACTCACCTGCTCCAGCCACCCCCAAAGTCCCGTTCTTCCTACTGAACCATGAACTCTTGAAATGTAGGGCTGAGTTTTCCTCTCTGTCTCTCATATAATAAATTATGGAAGGCATATAACACAGATTTCAGAGATGAAGGAGTGTTTGAATGAATGGCTGAATGAATGAGTGAATCCTAAAGTATCTACAGAGAAAAATTGATTTTATACAGGCTTCAAATATATGATAAAAACTTGGAGCGCTTGGGTGGCTCACTCAGTTAAACATGACTTTGGCTCAGGTCATGATCTCTGGTTCCTGGGTTCAAGTCCTGCTTTGGGCTCTGGGCTAATAGCTCAGAGCCTGGAGCCTGTTTTGGGTTCTGTGTCTCCCTCTCTCTCTGCCCCTCCTCAGCCTGTGCTCTGTCTCTCTCTCTCAAAATTAAATAAACATTAAAAAACACAAATATATGATAAAAAGTGAACTAAGTCAATGAAAAGAGTAACTAGATAGCATTGTAAACACTAAAGTAAGTAATTAGAATAATTTTTAGGGAACAAGGTCTTTTAGTGGTGTGTCTTCTTAAATACATGGATTTCTCTTTTGTATTTTAATTAACAATGTTCAACAATATTATAGTGTTAAAATGTGTATTTCTTAGAATCACTTAATGTTCAGAATATTTTTTAATTTTTATTTTTTTCCCAATATTTTATTGTCAAGTTGTTTTCCATTCAACACCCAGTGCTCTTCCCCATAAGTGCCCTCCACCATCACCACCACCTCTTTTCCCCCCGCACCCTTCCCCTTCAACTCTCAGTTCATTTTCAGCATTCAATAGTCTCTCAAGTTTTGCATCCCTCTCTCTCCCCAACTCTCTCTCCCGCCTCTGCTCCCCCTGGTTCTCCATTAGGTCTCTCATATTTTCCTGTTAGACCTATGAGTGCAAACATATGGTTTCTGTCTTTCTCTGCCTGGCTTACTTCGCTGAGCATGACACCCTCAAGGTCCATCCACTTTCCTACAAAGGGCCATATGTCATTCCCTCTCATTGCCATGTAGTACTCCATCGTGAATATGTACCACATCTTCCTGATCCACTCGTCAGGTGATGGACATTTAGGCTCTTCCATGTTTTGGCTATTGTTGACATTGCTGCTATGAACATTGGGGTACATGTGCTCCTATGCATCAGCACCTCTGTCTCTCTTGGGTAAATCCCCAGCAATGCTATTGCTGGGTCATAAGGGAA
>NC_043703.1:7194233-7249774 GCF_006229205.1 Suricata suricatta | reverse complement strand
CACTGGATTATTTGTTTTGTGAGTGTGAAGTTTGGTGAGTTCCTTGTACATTTTTGATATTAGCCTTTTATCTGATATGTCATTTGCAACTATCTTTTCCCATTCTGTGGGTTGCCTATTAGTTTTCTTGATTGTTTCCTTTTTATTTTTGAGAGACAGAGAGAGACAGATCATAAGCAGGGAAGGGTCAGAGAGAGAGGGAGATACAGAATCAGTAGCAGGCTCCAGGCTCTGGGCTAGCTGTCAGCACAGAGCCTGACCCAGGGCTGGAACCCACAAACCATGAGATCATGACCTGGGCTGAAGCCAGGCACCCCAATGATCAGAATATTTTTAAAAACATTTTTTGAGAGAGGGAAAGAGTGATCATGGGGGAGGGGCAGTGAGAGGGGGGAGAGCAAATCCTAAGCAGACTCCATGCTCAGTGCAGAGTCCAAAGGGGGCTCGATCTCATGACCAGGGGGTCATGACCTGAGCTGAAATGAAGAGTAGGAGGCTTCACTGTGTGAGCCACCCAGGCGCCCCGAACAGAATATTTTTAATAGAAGAAAATGCAATTAAGAAAATATTATGGAAATAATTACAAAACCCTCTTGGTTAAGGAACAGTGTGCTAAACAAAATTTAGATCTTATCGATCTCTTGGTTCCATCACATTTTTTTGGATTTCTCTGAAGGAAATCAATAGCATATCAAGTACACAGGGATACTTGATTGTTTAATTTCAGAAGAATCGTGAATCAATAATTTTAATGGTTACAGTCTTTAAAAAGTTCAATAAAAATAATGGCATGTGCATAATGTCTTGTCAAAGTATGGCATCACAGTGTTGAAACAATCTCACTATTTTCGTTCATGGTATGGAAATCTCTCTGTGTGTCCTCCTCTGGCTTTTTCCGTGTGTGTGCGTGTGCACGCGCACGAGCACGTGTGTGTGTGTGTGTGTGTGTGTGTGTGTGTGTGTGTGCTCAAGGCAGAATGATGATTGAGAGAAATAAAATTTATAAATTGCTCTATGGTATGATGTGGACCTAACCTGGCTTTTAAAATAGACTGTGTTCAGTTTTCTGTATTTGAAAACTCTACGCATTAAGCTTTTTGTTTAATTTTATTTACATCAAATAGTATTTCTCTCAAAATCCAGTTTTTGTGGGAATATAAAGTATGAGACGTGCCAAAACAAGATTGTCATTAGTATATTAATGAAAAGTATAAACTCAAATACCTGTTATTCTCAACTAAAAAAAAAGAAAAAAAGAGAAAGAAATCATATGTACTTAAAGGCCAATTTAAAATAAAAAAATTACACCATCTGTGTGTAATTAAACACTTTTAAAATGATGTCTTTGAGAATGTACTAAGGTTTGCTTTTCCTAAGCTTCCTGGAAAATATCCATGGAAATAGAGAAGAAATTAGAACACACCAGAGAAGAATAATGTCTACAAATGGCAAGTAAGGTGATGTCAGGATCCACGTGGGAATTTCCCAACTACAGCACAGTGGGAACGAAGATTAGCCGGACTACACGTGCTCTGCTTTACAATTAGATGGTTTTCCATGAGATAAAATAAAAGTAAAAGTAGGACAGAAGGCGAGGAGGAAGAGACCTATGAATGAAGATAAGGGGCAGAAATGGAAATTAAGTGTTTTTCCCATCCTCTTTGGAAAGCGGGCAGGGGACGCTGGCCTCTTAGAGGAAAGGATTTTTTTTTTTTTTTTTTTTTTTTAAGGAATGAAGAATGGATCCTTAGGAAAACATATGTGATCTGTGATAGTTTGTGACAAAGTTTATCTTCGGGTGAGGTTGACATCTATTCTCCTTGACTTTGACAAGATTCAATCTTGCTGGTCAAGAAACTCTGTTGGGAGCTGATGAAAATCAGATCCTTTCAGAGGATATATCTTTAGGCAGGTTAAGAGAGGTTTAGAGAAAGCCTCTTCCTGCATTTGCAGTTTCAAGTGCCTATTGCTCAAATTAATCAGTAAACCAAAGTGGCATATTTTGGGGAGACCTCATCCCTCTCCTGCATCTCAGTTTGCAGAGACATTGCAAACTGCATTCCATGGGTCATAATGCAGGCACATGCTTGCTTCACAAGACTGTTTTATTAAACTCTTAGATTTAAAAAATTTTTTTTAATTTTTTTAATTTATTTTTGAGAGACAGAAAGAGACAGTGCAAGCAGGGGAGGGTCAGAGAGAGAGGGAGACACAGAATCCGAAGCAGGCTCCAGGCTCTGAGCTGTCAGCACAGAGCCCAATGCAGGGCTTGAACCCACAAACCATGAGATCATGACCTGAGCCGAAGCCGGACAGTCAACGGACGGAGCCACCCAGGTGCCCCTAAACTCTCAGATTTTTGCTAATCTGTTGAAGAAAAGCATAGGTCAGTACAGTTTTAATTTGTTCCATTCTCAGAAGTAAGTCTGATCATCTGTTTCAATACTCCAGAGTGATTTATATTATTTTTGTGTTTGTGACATTTACAACCGATTCTATTGGGTAGCTGATCTATTTCATATATTAATGGTAGCTGTAGATATTTCAGGGAGTTTGGCCTTCTGACACTGATATCAGGTGAAAATAGATTTTCCCAATTTGTCACTTGTCATTTTGACTTGACTTTGGGTGATTTTTTGTCCCTCCCTCTAAAGAATTTTAAAGTTTGTGGGGCATCTGGGTGGCTCTGTTGGTTAAGCATCTGACTTGAGCTCAAGTTATGATCTCATGGCTCATGAGTTTGAGCCACACATCAGGCTCAGTGCTGCCAGCTCAGAGCCTCCAGCCTGCTTTGGATTCTGTATCTCCCTCACTCTCTGCCCCTCCTGTGTTTTCATTCTACCTCTTTTTCACCATCTCAAAAATAAATAAACTTTAAAAACAAAATTCTAAATTTGTAAGGAGGTTGTATTTTTCAATCTTTTTATTCCATGATATCGGGTCCCGCCCTGGCCAGCAGGGTGGCAAATCCTTGCGGATTCGTTCCTGAGGGAGGGAGAGAGAAATAGGGCAGGAGGGAGACGCAGAGAGTGGAGACCACACAGGGTATCTGGTCAAGCCTCTTCTTCTTTATTCAGAAAAAAACGTATCTTATAAAAGTTTCGAGGCGGGAGAACAAGGCAGCTGACCTAGGCCGGTTGCTAGGAAACAGGGTTAAGGGATTAAGGCTGGAGTAAAAGAGGAACCAAACTAAGGTTTTTAGCACAGCACTGAAGGGCCGATACCACCCTGCCTGTGGGCGATTGATCTTTGTTCTTCTGGCTTCTCCTCTGACAGGGAGCGGTGCTTCCCAGCCTATTTTTGTAACTCCCCTCAGGGAGTGACGTATCCGGCTAGTAAATGGCCAAGCAGCTGAATCTTTGCAGCTTCCCACACCATGACTTCTCAGTTGAATCACAGGAGAAAATTCTTTTCTCCCACGTATTTAGTATTTTTTTTAATATTTCCATTTTGACCCCTTAACAATTGTCTGAACAATTTGTGTAAAGTAGGAAGTACGGATCAAGGTTTACTTTCTTTTTCCACTGGAAGTCTCTACATAGGTGTGTGACCCACGTGTGGGATTGTCCAGCTCCCCCGTTCCAACACACAGACACAACATGATGGCTGACAGTAAACGCCTGTATTTATCGATCTCTGGACGGCTGGCATGTCCCATTGTTCTAGTTTCCTATGTCTATACAGGAATCATGAAATTATATAGTTTTAAGTCTATGTAATATATTTCCATTTCTGCTAGTTGTAGTTGTAATGCCCAAGATTTTAATATCACCCCAAAACCAGAAACCGCCAGGGAGACTGAGTCACGCATGTAAAAGCAAAGGGCAGTTTTATTACGGCTTAGGCTCGCCGGGCCTAAGTTCGGGCTCACAGCCGTCACCAGCGCAGTGGATCCGTGCTGAGAGCCCCGAACAAGGGCTGAGTGGGGTCTTTATGGGGTTTGGGAAGGGGGAGTTACAGGAAATTGTGACATCCGATCATCATTGTATGACAGCATTGGCAGCAGCTCTAACCATACACATTGTCCAGGGTGTTCGTTACTTTTGGCGGGACCCAATGACAACATTTAGGGTATCTTTGAAATTAACCAATTACAGAGCGAGTTCACGGTCTTGTTTGGTGACTATCGGGTTAACTTTAACATTAGGTCACAGGGTCCTATCTAAAGTTCCCATCTGCAGGTCTCACCCTTAGGAATGTGGGGAGAGGTAGCTGGCCTTTCCTGATTGGATACCGCAAAGTGGTCCATTTTCTAGGCAATGTGTAACTGCCTAATGGTTCCTGAGCGACTGACCTTAGACCTTCTAGTTTAGAGGGGAAACAAAGCCTGTCATGGCGTCTGTTTGGTTCAGCCTTACAGTAGTCACTACTTGCTATTATTTGTTTCTCTAGAGTTTTGTGTGTGTGTTTTATTTGTTCATTGTCTCCCATATAAATTTTAAAATCAAACAGTTTGGCTACAAAGAGTTCCTGTTAATGCTTGTTCCAGGATATTATCAAATTTATAAGTTAACTAAGGGGGAAATTATTTCAGGATGTTGGAGTCTTCCTATCTGGCATCACAATGAGCCACTTCTCTTGTTGAATATTATATTTTGCATTCATAAAAATAACATTTTATTCTGTCTAGTTCTTGAACATTTCTTATATTCATTCCAATTTCATATCAATATGTGCATATATTTTGTGTGTATATATGTGCATTTTTGTGTATATGTGTACATAACTATAATATCTTCACTTAGATATGTCAGTGTAAAATACAACATACTATTTAAGATTATATAGAATACTTTTTAAGTTTATTTGTTTATTTTGTGAAAGAGAAAGAGAACAAGCAGTGGAGGGACAGAGAGAGAGGGAGAGAGAGGATCCCAAGCAGGCTAAGTGCTGTCAGCGTGCAGCCTGACACAGGGCTTGAACCCACAAACTGTGAGATCATGACCTGAGCTGAAATCAAGAGCCAGATGCTTAACTGACTGAGCACCACAGGCTCCTCCAAGATTATATGAAATATCAATGGACAGTTAAATGCATTTTAAATAGTGAACACCTAGATGAGCTCCATCCAAATGAAAAAACTATCAATGTAGAGTTTGATAACAGTAGTTAGCTTATTTGAATAGCTGTATACATGCGCGCAAACTTTTCCAATGCAGATACCTGGGAATGCTATTACTACATTGTGGGGTATGGGCAGCTTTTAATTTACTGGATAAGAATAGACCATTCTTCAAAATCTCTATCACCACGTGAGATCTCAAATTTGAACTGTCTCTGTGTTTATTTGCAGGTACTCTAGAGTTCAGAACATTTCAACCCTGATGAATCCCACACGGACTAGCTCCCTTTCTTCTCAAATGCGAACCTCCTACATCACCTTCTCTCTTGGTAATGAGAGCCAGTGACCTTGGAATGAAGACCGACTCTGCCTTCCACCTAACTGCCTTAATCGGTACTCTGTTGACGGCCCTTCTCCATATCCCTCCAATGTGTTCATTTCATTCCACATCTGCAGCCAAGCCCCTGGTTTAGCCTTCTGCTATCAGTTGACTAATCCTGTCCTATGAGACCTCTGTTGGTCCCAGAAGAGTCCTATTGTGTCCATCCTTGCCAGCCCTCCTCCCTTCTTCACAAGGCATCTATTAAAACCCCAAGTTTAATTGTATGCCAGTTCACATAAAAGTCATTGCTCAGAAGAAAAATACAAATCCTTAGCGTGGCTTTCAAGTACCGTGATCTAGTCTCTGGAATGTCCTCCATCTTCCCTTCATAAACCCTCTTCCTCAGCATCTGCTGTCAAGTCTGCTTAATTTAATTTTAATAATTCTGAATTGCAATACTTCTTCACCCTCAATACATCTTACATTCTGTTCTGTTTTCCCAGAATGGTTTTCCGCCTTTAGTCTATTTAGGTCTCATTCACCCTTCCTCATCTCAACGGTCACTTCCTCAACAAATTTTCCGGACTCCTCCTCCAACACTAGCTCTGGCTCCATTTACATCTGTACTTCATGCCAGCTTTATACATGTACTTAGTTTGTATTTATATCTGAAATTGTTTGAGATTATATTACAAATCACATACTGAATGGTGTCTAAATATGTATTTTTCCTTATCACCTATGATACTTATTTTATACTTAATGAAGGACTCTATTGTAATTTAGATAAAGGTTTCATCATATCACTCCTGTGGATATACAAAAAAAAAAAAAAAGAAGAAGACATTACGAGAAATAACTTTGTTGGATGCTCACTTCTCCTTTGGAGTCCAAGTCTTCAGAGTCAATTTCCAACTCTAAGTTATTAACGTCATATTTTTTGACACAACACTGTGTCACATGCCGTCAAGAGTCTTGGTGATGCAGCATTTCTTAAGAGTGATCCATTACTGTCTTTTTGTCAATGTCAGCAAGAAATTCCTGACAAATTGTGGTTTGACACCTTAACAATAGTCCTGTTTGACACATAAATCTGTCACACCAGATCCACATTGCTTTGAGTTTTTGTTTCATCTATTTCTTGCTATTTGGCAATTTATCCTGATTTCAAATCCACTGTGTGTTGGACTACATTCAATCCGAACTCAAGCAAAATATGGTAGAGCTTTCAAAGTTCTGGATATCTTACTTTCTGAGGTCTCAAAAAACACACTCTTGTTGCTTTGCAAGAATATCTGAAATTGTAAACATTCCGCCAATGAAAAATGTGCCAGATACTGATATGGAATTTACTTTCTGCTGTTTTGAGTTCTTTTCTGTGAACATTATATCTTTTTGTTTTATTGCTGATTCATGATATAATCTTTTCATATACATTTTAATTCCATACATCTGGAACCAAAAATACACAACTAAATTAAAAGGGAGGTGGCTCTAACAAATTGTAACCCACCTATATCCATGCAAACATTATCTTCTCTCTGTGGCTTGTTTGATGTAAATTGTAAGTCACATTAGGAGTCAAAATATAGTCAGTGTGAAAAACGTGTACACCTCCCATTTGATAAAATATGATGTTTTTTAAATCTATACGGTTTGCATGCTCACATCAGCCCTAGAAAATAAATCCAAAGGATTAAGGAATGAGTAGGTAAGGAAAAAGTAAGTAAATGAAAGACTAAGATAAAAAAATGAATTGATTCAGCTTGGTTTTAATTCCCTTTATATTTATGTGGCTTATAAGAAAATCTCTTTTAAATGAACACTTACTGATTCATAATCCAGATATAAATGTTCTTAAGTAGTTGTAAGTAAATTTCAAAACTCCCAGATTACTGCAAAGAGTATCAGTTACCTTCCATCATCCACTAGTGAAGGACTGGGTGCCATGTTAGTTCCTTCACCCACCAGTGTTCTCCTCTGGTGAGCAATGCCTGCAGTAGATGAAGTCTCTCCTTTCAGATCCCCAAGGCTCTTGATTTTCCTCCTGAGATCCTACATCTTGCCATGACTGCAAAAAAGAAAAGAAAATAGAAAGAAAGAAAAAGAGAGCTTAAACGTTCATACACAACACCTCAATACACATTCCAAAAAATGTTTCACCTAAGTAATAATGTCAAAAATTCTAAAATGAAGAAATCAACTTTACTATGGCCTCTCACTTGGTTCGAAACTCTGCAAACAGCAGTCACTCAGCAACAGCGGAAAGACAAGGATAGCTGTTGGACAGCTCTCCATTCAGTCTCATTTGGGGCCATGAGGGTTGATTGGTGAAGACATAAGAGAAATGGAGGAATCAGTTGAAGATGTCCCAACGGCACTAAAAGAAGCAGAATGCATGAGCAAGCAGCTGTAGGTGTCTATTGACTTCAGGCAAGGGCCCCTGGGGGCCCCTGAAAAAACGTAATCCTGCAGTGGGCTCAGCTTTCTCTAAATACCTTTGCTCACTCTTTTAACTGCATCCATCAAAATGCCCATTAAAGTACGCGTCAATGTTGGATGATTTTCAAGATGGAGATAACATGTAAGAAAGTTTTGAAAAGATAAATAAGTACTTTGTGTGCAATGACATATTAAAACATCTTAGAAAACTAAAATATTTTAAACCATTTGCCACTTAAGTAAACTTTTATAGGTAGATGTATGGAACATAAGAAATAGAAGAAAGACTCTAGCCTGTGTTTGAACTCGGAATTTGGAAAAGAATAACAAATCTGACAATGAGGAAAGAAAGCTGAAAAAAAGATAGACAAGTTGGAAAAAATAATCCAGTTAGAGCTTTGCAGCATGATGTATGCCAAATCATTTTGCAAATAAATGTAACAGTAAAGTGCAAAAAGACTCAAAAAGAAACATTGGAGCAATAAGGAAAAATAATTGTATCTTCAGAACATGATTTATCTTTTTTTTCAACTGGAGCAAACTTATTTAGATAAACATCAAGCTATTTTTATAATTGTCTTTTAAAAGATGCATTTTATTGTTTTTACTTTATGTCTTGAAAAAACTATTATTTAAAAGTGTGCAATACAGTGTTTTTTCAGTATAATCACCAAGTCGTACAATCATCACTAACTGTGCAATATTTTCATCTGTTAGCAGACACTATTAATCTTCTTCTATACCATGGATATCATTAATTTACTTCCTATCTCCATAGATTTGTCTATTTTTGAGCATTTTACTTAAATGGAATCATTTAAATGAGGCTTTTTATGTCTCCCTCCTTTCACTTAGCATAAAATTGGCGAGATCATCCGCATTACACTGTTTAAAAGTAAGTCATTCCCCTTTATGGCTGAATACCATTTCATTATATGTATGTGTTCCATGTATCCATTCTTCATTTAATAGGCAATGGGATTGTTTCTGGTTTTGCCTATCATGTGTGATGCTGCTATAAACATCTATATCCAAGGTTTTGTATCCAAGTCACATACTTTGAAATTTTGGGGTATATACTTACGAATAGAATGGTTGGGCCATATGGTAACTCTTTTATTTGTTAAATATCGGCCAAACTGGCAAAGGAGGTTCTGCACCATTTTCCATTCTTACAAGAGATGCAGTAGATTATAATTTTTCATACCCTCACTATTATTTATAATTTCTGTCATTTTTGCTATCGCCAACTTGTGGGAACCAAGTGACATATCGTTGGGGTTTGGGTTTGCATTTCCCTGCTGACTAACCTTGTTGAGCATCCTTCTAGGTGATTATTATTAGCTATTTGTGTATCATCTTAGGTGAAATACCTATTTGAATTACTTGCCTGTTTTTATTCATTTTTTGAAGGAGAGAGAGAGAGAGAGAGAGAGAGAGAGTGAGTCCCAGGAAGGCTTCTCGCTCTCAGCAGAGCCTGATATGGGGCTCAAATTCACAAACCATGAGATCATGACCTGAGCTAAGATCAAGAGTCAGATATTTAACCAACTGAGCCACCAGGCACTTCCAATTATCCATTTTGAAACGAGTTACTTGCTTTTTTAAGTTTTTGAGTAGTAAGTGTTCTTTATATATTTTTACATTAGTTCCTCATTAGATATATGATGTTCAAATATCTTCTCCCATTCTGTGGGTCAGTTTTCACTTTCTTGAGAGTGCCCTTTGAATCACTATGTTTAAGTTTCGATCCTAATTAAAAGGAGATAAAACATTTGAAAATGTATAGATCTTTGACAGAAAGTGGTCACTTACAAAACAATATGTGCTACATGAACTACTTTTGCTAATAAAAATATGTAAATATTTGTAAGGATATAAAATGATTGCTAAGTGTTACCTGAGATGATCTCAATGGATGGAGAAAAAAATTCTCATTTTTCCCTCTTTATATTTTCTAAATATATTAACTTTATATTTACTGTCATGCTGATATAGTCGTTTCTGTAAAAATGTTGATTTAAGTAACATGAAAAACAAAAAATAAATATACATTATATATATGCATAAATATGTATGTATATATACACATATATATGCATATGTGTGTATATATACATGCACACATACACATATAGTTTGAGAAAGAGAGAGAGGGAGAGATAGGGAGAATGAGAGAGAGAGAACCTTAAGCAAATTCCACACTCAGTGCTGAGCTTGATGCAGGGGTCAATCCCACATCCCTGGGATCATGACCTGAACTCAAATTACATTGCAAGAATTTCACAATATATTGGTAGACAGAGAACTATAGGAATAGTGCTACATTTTAATCCATGAATTCTAAAACTGAGATACGGAGAAATATATAAAAAAACATAGGAAAAAATAACACTTATTACATAAAAGCAAAAAGTAAATATTTGATGGAATGAAATGTGCAAAAATTACTCATAGAAGAATACGTTTTGGCATTTACCATCAAGTTTAATATATCCCTGCACATTAAAATATGTGTTGGTAGAAAAACACAAAGAAAGATGAAAATATGGAGTGAATTATAGCCTAGAAGACTAGATGTAGACTCTAGAACATGGGTACAATTAGATGGACAGAATAAAAACAAACACAAAAAGAAAACTAGTTATGGTGGCCCAAAGAAAGGGGATTAATAATGACTTTCCTGAAACAAGAGTCTTTATTTGAGCTTGTTGTTTAAAAGATCCAAGCGAGGAATGCTAAAAGGCACTTTCTAAGGTTTCAAAATTTTAAAAAGACTCTGCACAGATTGTAGTTATGTCATTGTGCTATGAAAAAAATAGGAATTTTATGTAATTTTATATATAAAATATGTAAAAAAAAATTCATGTTCTACCATTGCCTGTGAAGTCCAAGGCTGTCTAAATGAATAGATAAATGGACCACATAAGGTTTGGAAATTTGCTCTACTGTTATAAACACTCTGCTTTTTCCAAGATATTGGCATATTATACTGTACGCAGGTTAGAAACACTTTTTATACAAGGTCAGATAAATATTTTCTACTTTGGGACCATAGGATCTCCTTCACAATTACTCAAATGTGCTATTATAATGTGAAAACAGCCAATGAATGCCATAGCTGTTCCAATAACTCTTTATTTACAAAAGTAGTTGGCGGGCCAAATTTCCCTTATGAGAAGTAATTTGCTGAAGCTTGCTCTAAGATCCTCTGTAATTCCTACTGTGCATTACTAAAGATTAATTTTCCTAATTGCTATGTCAGTATTTCCAATACTGTATGGAGAACATAGCATTTATCGTGGTTGAAGAGTAGGAATGAATTTAGGAGAAACACACACACATGCACACACCCTCACCCCTAAAATAGTCTAATAAATGACTGTCTTAGTTATAAAATAAAACCTACTTAAAGCTCAAAATGTTAAAATAAAAGAAACAAAAGCCAAAATTCTTCTTTTGAAATAATTAAATCACTACTAAATGGTTATGACACATTAGACATTTTTACATTTTTATTTGGTCTTGCTCTCCACTAAAATTGCCGGGGCAACTGGGTGGCTCAGCTGGTTGGGTGGCCGACTTTGGCTCAGGTCATGATCTCATAGCTCGTGAGTTCGAGCCCTGAGTCGGGCTCTGTGCTGACAGCTAGCTCAGAGCCTGGAGCCTGCTTCAGTTCTGTGTCTCTTTTCTCTGCCTTTCCCCTGCTATCTCTCTGTCTCTCAAAAATAAATAAACATTAAAAGAATTTAATTTTTTTTAAAAATAACTTTGCCTTGTTGACCAATATCTAAACATTTAAAATAATAATATCTGTTTAATCATTTTATATTGCCAATTATTAAAGTAACTCAAAACGCCATTTTATAAATAGAATATATGATTGATGGTAATTTAGGCAATAGTTAAGACCACAAAAACCCAGTTTACCGGGGCGACTGGGTGGCTCAGTCGGTTGAGCATCCGATTTCGGCTCAGGTAATAATCTCACAGTTCTTGGGTTTGAGCCCTGCATCACGGTCTGTGCTGACAGCTTGGAACCTGGAGCCTCTCTTCAGATTCTGTGTCTCCCCTCTCTCTCTGACCCTTTTCTGCTCACGCTGTCACTGTCTCTGTTTCTCTCTCTCTCTCTTAAAAATAAATTAAAAAATTAAAAAAGCCACTTTACTAATGATGAATTACAGTTACATTAAATGAGTTTTATTACACATGTAATTCTTACATTTATAATTCCTATTTATCTCTCTTCACACATTTTCTATGAGTTTTATGTAATCTCCACGATGCAGTAAACACTGAACTTAATTGAGCCACCATCATTGAGTAATGCAGGAAAAACATGATCTTAGAGGCAAGCGTTGATGCCAATAGACAATAAATCAGTCTCCCTTAAGCTTCATTGAAATATATACTATAGGTCACATTTTTGTGCAGATTCTTAGGTGCTATAAAAGATTTGGATGGAAAAGTTAAATAAAAAATTAAAATAAAGTTTGGACATTATCTCTTTATATTATCCATATTGTTGCTTTTTCCATGGAAATGGGCCCTATTGAATAGTAATTTGAACATGGATATATATATGATATATATATGATATATATATAATATATCCCCCATTTGTGTTGTTTTACACAGCTTTTGTTAATTTTTTTTCCATTTAAAAAATCGTGTTGATCAAATCCTTCATAGCTACTATACACTGAGTACTTCCATATGCCAGATATTGTGGTAACTTTCCCTATATAACTTTTTAAATATAGTTCTTCGAGAAATCTAAGAGGTAATTAATATTATTTGAGCTAAAACATTCCATTTTAGAAAAACTGAGTAACATCATCAGGTTTGCTGTGACAAAGCCCAAATTCCACTGAGAATATGTTTCAGTGTCATAATTCTTTTTCTCATCTCTTGTATCATCGGAATCATCCCATCATATTTAGCATTTGCATGTGTTATTCTATGACTTTGCTTTATATTATAGTACATTCCTTACAGATGAAGCATAATGGAAACTCTCTATTTACCTTGGAGTAAAAATCCGATCCACCACAGTTCTTCTACTTACTGTTTTAAAATAAAAGAATTCTTTATTCAAAAATATGACTCAAAATGAAAGCTTCGGAACAAGTCCAATGAAAACAAAACAAAGGGCTGTATTCAATATGTTTCCTACATCCCTTAATTATATAAACCAAGTGTGTGCATCTTGGTTTAATATAAGATTATTAACGTTATGTTCTGAGTGTGTTCAATCATGGAGACTAGAAATTTCAGGATGAAGCTAGGTTCTGACATTTGCTTATATCTCAGTGAATTCTTTCTCTTGCTTTATGTGTGATTAAATATAGTATTGGAATAAATCACTTAATCTCTTGCCACATTTGAGAGTAGTAGTTCTTTGCCTTGAAAAACAATGAGTGGATACAGAAATTCTCCCTAAATTCATCACATGTAGGATGCCACAATCCTGCATTTTCCTGATTAGTATTTCTGGTGACCCTCAAAGTCGTGAATGCAACAGCCAAAAATCATCAAACTGTCATCATCATCAACATCGTCATCATTTTTAAATACATAGTAGAAGATGCTAGCATATTTGCAGAATAAGATATTTTGAAAACAGCAGTGAGCAGGATTCTCAGGGGCCATAATCAATAATCTAGGGGCCAAAACCCTGGCTGAGTTGAAAAGAGAGTAAAAGAGAAAGAGAGAGCAAGAAAGAGAGGCTCTTCAAGTCCCAGAGATAGGATTCCTATTCATGTCAGCCTTCTCCAGTTTCATGGCTGTTATGGTCATCATCATTAGTATGTATGCAACTTGGCTTTCTAGTGCACCAAATTGGATTACTCATAATCTTTGGTTTAAAACTATCATTATTAATGGCCTATTATGTTTTAGTAAAGCTTTGCTGTATAATCGTATTTGAGAGTTATGGAATTTTTTTGAAAGAAGCTAGAAAACAAAACAGTATCTTAGGGACAGCGTTGGGGAGGAGGAAACTTCAAAGACTACAAATCACAATTACCACTTTAATTACGGATGCATTTTGACTCTCCCCTAACACCCACCAGTTATTGAGGGCTCAAAGAAATATAACTAACCCAACTTTAATTAATGGACAACAAAGAGATATTCACGAAAGGGATGGCATCCTGATAAGGCCAGACCCATTTGTCAACATCCACTAGGCATAGCTTATTGCCTATTAATGTTCTTGGGCTTGCCGTCTACTTCTAAAGGAGTTTTGAGGTGCTTTTCCCTAACATATAGGCATGTTACTCTATTGAAGAGTGTTTCTTCATTTCATCTTGTAAAGAATTTTACCAGTAATGTAACAATGACTGATTTTTCCAGATATATCCCCTCAGTAATTTAGTTAGTGCTCTGTTTCTGTGAATCACAGCCAAGTATTTAATCTTTTACCTAGGAGACAGCACTGGTGATGTTAATAAAACACAGGAGCAAGAATACATTTATATAAAAGAAAGGACAGGAAAGATCTGTTTTAGGGTATTATTAAAAGAGGATGTTTTGGCAGGCATGAAGAGAAATAGAAGGCTGATATCAGTGTAGAGACGATCTCATTACTGGTTAATAGTAGCATGCAGAAGTCACACGGTGAGCAGTGTTTGGCTCAGGAGGAGTACACCGGAACAAGGTTGGGAAAGCATGTATTCGTTTGTACATGCCATGTACTGCCTTCATTTCAAATGGTTTTTCAAGAGGTTGGAGGCATATTCCATGGACAGAACAGCACCTCTTTTTCCCAAGATACACATTATTCTATTGCCTCTGATGAGGATAAAGTGCTATTGGCATGTTCATTTTGATCAGAATGACCAGTTCTATGGGGAAAAGATTTCAGCAACCTCTGGTGTTTCAGCAGTCTGAAGAAGGGGACCTTTGTGGAAGTATTTGATTTGATTATCCCGATATGATGAAAAGGAGATAAATTTTGGTGTAATTCATAGGCAACTTGTATATATGTTTAAAATCTTTCATTTTAGTTGAGCTGACAATTCCTGCTGCATGTCAACCATTGTCATGATAGAAACAGGCAGTGGCATGTCACATAGTTCCCCTAAAAGCTTATTTCCTTCTAGAAATCAATGCCAACACCTTCTCGGGAGTGGAATGAAAATACAGAGTTTAAAAAATCGATCGCAAGAACATATATTTTGCTAACATATATAAGTGATGGCAGAACATAGCAAAAGAGGAGGGTAAGGAGACAAAAATTTTATTTAGCTATCAAGATACTTGCCAAACCCAATTTTGTTCATTCATACATCATGAGGCTTCCCAAGAAATTATGGAAAACAGTTGTCTTATCTGTTATTTATCTCCCTTCCAAATATATCTTAAATAAGAAACACTGATATACTTCCTCCTAGAAATGTGTTGTCTTTTTTCCTCACCCCGTTAAAATTTATAGTGTTCGTGAGCTGCTGATTTTTCTGGTATCCTTTAAACCTTGTATGGAAGCTCATCACCCAGCTTTTCATAGGGCTGCTCTGTAATTATTTTTGCCCATAAAATGTTCCTGATCATAATCTTGAACCTATAAGTAATGCAGCGGGATTGCACTTGTAGCCCTCCTGAAGCCTTGCACTGGGTGAGTGTTAGACTGAGGTCAGCAGAGTAGATATGACCTAATGCTGTTACGTACCCTCTGGGTCTGAGTCCCTCTATCCTCACAAAGGCAGGATGGAGCGAGGTGATTTCTAAGGTACCTGTGAGACCTAAAATTATAATATTCAATGAATCTAATTTGAAATGTAAAACAAAATCTATCCAGTATAATAGTTACCCACACATCACTTTTATGTTTAAAGTCCTGAAGTTCAGAGAAAAAACATAAATTTGAACTATTACTTTTTAAACGTAATGGTCAAAATCTCAATGGTTTATTTTTAAAATCACTTCTATGTAGCTAATGTTTGTAAGGAAAACAAATAGGGGCATTTGGGTGGCTCAGTTGAGCGTCTGACTTTGGCTCAGGTCATGATCTAGCGGTTCAGGGTGTGAGCCCCGCATCGGGCTCTGTGCTGACAGCTCAGAGCCTGGAGCCTGCTTCAGATTCTGTCCTCCTCTCTCTGACCCTCCCCTGCTCACAGACATACTTTCTCTCTCTCTCTCTCTCTCTCTCTCATTATTTAATGTTTAAATAAACATTAAAAAATTACAAGAAAAGGAAAATAAATGTTTTTTCATTGACCTTGCAATGAAACAAATGGACATGAATAATTATTTCATAATAACCAAAAATATAAGGTTAGACACAAGATACTGGGGCTGTGTATTTGTCTAAGCTGATTTCAAAGAAATAAGATCAGCTGAAATGATGAATTTGGTAAACAGATTGTTATTTGACAAAAGCTTGTCAATAACCATCTTCTCACTGGCTAACCTAGTGAACCAGTTGTTTTCAAACATCTAATGACTTAATTAACTTCTCGTTTGTAATTTTTAACCTTGTTGTTGTTGTTCCACAAAGAGAGAGAGTGCCTGCAGGGGATGGGCAGAGAGAGAGGAAGAGAGAGAATCCCAAGCAGGCTACACCCTATCAGCTCAGAGCCTGGTTCAGGGCTTGATCCCATGACCCTGAGATCAGGACCTGAGCCGAAATCAAGAGTCAGATACTTAACCGACTGAGCCACCCAGGCATCCCTGCATTACGATGTTTTAAAAATAAAATCTGACCTTGTCAATAAACCCAGAATCAATTAAATTTAACTTAAAAATGTAAACTGTCATGATCAATTTTCTTCATTTTTTGTCAGAGATGAATTTACTAAATCACACAGATGAGATATTTGCACCCCGTGTCAGAGCATTGGCAAAACGTTACCTGTGTTGTAATACGAAATGTTAGGGAACAAGGAGCCAAGGGAAATACTGGGAGATCTTGTGACAAGAGCCATGACTCCTTGAGGCTGCCGCAGTCTTCATTTGGGTCCAAACGCCCTGACACTAATCTTAATTGTAGTCCCTGCTACTGTTTCTCTGCAAGAAAGGTGTCTCGTTGACGGAAAAATGGCTGCATAACGTGGAGGTGTTCAGACACTTCGTTTTCATCACGATTTTCCAAACTAGCCTGTGCTTTTTTCTAGCTAATTGTCCACACGCAAAGTTCACCAATTCTCCCAGCTACAATTCTTAGTCATTCTCTGTCAATTAGACCCAGATGGCAAAATTAAAGGCCCTTCACATCATGGCACAACAGTAATTTTTGTTCATCAAAGATCCTTACCCCATGCTGTTCTTTCACAATTAATATTTAAGTTCCCGTTGGGCGAGTGCTTCACGCACAATGACATGTGCTCTGCCGCGGGAGGATCCATCTTCTTGTCAGAGCTGATGGAGAAAAGAAAAGTAGTCTGTGGACATGATAATTACATAGTGCCTGAAAAGGTGGAAGGTGAGACACTACAGATGAGAGAGAAGATGAAAGACGCCCTCATTGCCAGAGAATTCTGAGAACAACGGAGAACGCAAGTCGTAACTAGAATGCCCGCCCTGTGTTCAAGGAAGAAAGGACTGTCGGGTTTGCTTGGATTTTTAAATGAAATTAATAGCATATACAGATACATTGTAGAGAAAGGAAGGCATGAAAGAACCAGAAATTCTTGAAAATGCCAAGGCATTCTCTTCACACACACACACACCATACACTTCTTTGATTTTAGGAAGCAATAGCTTTGGGCGTAGATGTTTCACATAATCATTCTGAATCCATTCTTGTTTTTGTGGAGTGAGGGAAAAGGAAATTTCCAGTTGCTAGAAAATAGATTCTTATTAAAGTGACCAGGAGGCAATTTTTATAAGTTTAAGTTAGAACAACATTTATGTGAATTCTTAATATTAATTTGGATTTATAGATGGGAGAGCAAGTCAGCAAAATATTTTATCTCCATTCATTCTTGCAACAAAAACACATGATTGGTTTCATCCTCTCAATTTCAATCCAGGAGAAGGAGCTCCGAAGAAATTCAGTGCTTGATTGAAGATCGCACAATGTGTAAGAGACAGATTGGAGATTTAAATAGGTCTTCAGGCATCCAGTTCAATGTGCTTTCTCCCAAATCAAAACTACCTTTCAAATCCTTACGGAAAGACCTTAGTCTGTGTGCCTGCATTTAATACTCACTATCAGGGATGTTAAAAAGAAAGGATAGTGGTCTTTGCAAGGCAAGATAAATGAAATATTATGTTATTCCATTGTGTTCCCTGATTTTAATCCTAGAGATTATGTGGCTTCAAGCATGACTTAGGAAAAATGTTGCTAATCTTTGTTCAAGGTAGTTATTTCATAGAATTAATGTAGCAAACTCCAACATGAATTCCTTATAAAATTAAAGATATATGGCAAATTTTCATACATGTTTGAAAAAAAGCCAAAAGGAAAGACACATGTTTTAAATGAAATTTTCAGGTGAAAATAAAATTTACTTTGAAAATAATTAAAACATAAAGCAACAGATTCCTTTCCTATTCTTTCAGGACTGATTTCTTTAGGAAGTAAAAGATCAAGTTGACGTCACTGCATTTCTAAATTAAATTTTTCTTGCTGAATGCATTAATATTAGCATAATGTCTTCTTTCTTTATAGATTATCATGAAAATAGTGATAGCAGTGGTGATGGTGATGACGATGATGATGAAGGTAATGATCGTAATAAAGCTAATAATAGTAATTGATGGCTAAACATAGGCCAAGAATTGTGCATAGAAATTCATAAAAACCAGGAGTCATCACTATTATTATCCCCATTTTAATGAGCAGCCACAGGGGTCAGAGACTGGCACTTAATTAGAGACATTAAGATATCATTCACTCCCAGAAAGCCTCAGTGCTGCATTCAAACCTTTCAGTCTGACCCTAGACACCCACCCTTTCCTGTGAATCAAGAGCTGCAGGTAAAACTACAAACAAGAAACAAAAACTAAAACAGAAACATCATTTAACCCTGGAATAGTAACTGAACTAAGGTAATTAGACAAAAACTTTGATGTAGCAATAGCTTGAATCATTGCCATTTTTTTCATGGGGATTTTGCATTTAAATAGCATGTATGTATCTTAATTTGCATCAAGCAGAAAGCAGTCAAATATCTAAGGAAACAATACCACCTATATTATATGAAGAACCATCTGTTGCAGTTTGGAATTTTGTAAAATTATGCATGAATGTGACAGTTTTAATATGTGAGTCCTACTGGCCCCAAACTGGGTCATGGTAAAGTGGTGAATTAACTAAATAAAAAAGAATTCGATATATTGAAAACATGTATAAAATTCACATGAAACTTTAAAGTCCCAATAACAAGTTATTACCTACCAGGATGTTTTGGAGAGGAGTAAGAAGCTAAAAAAATAGAAAGATTACTTGAATTATTTGCCTTAAGTCTTCTCTTTCTAGTGGTTTTGGTGACTCCTGCTTATCGTGATACTTAGAAAGATACAATTTTCATAAACGTTAGCATTTTCTCATCTCAAGCAAAGAGCAAACAACTGCATGATTAGGTGTGGGACATACTCCTCACAAAGCTTTTTGATATTCTTTGTAGTTTTTTATTTACCTCGTGGAAAACATGCTAAACATCCTAACGTGTTTGGCAGTGATTAGACCTTGGCTAAGGTGTGGTTTTTCATTTCAGTTGGATCAATGACGTGTCCCTAGACGTGATTTTGAGACCTGGTGTACTCAGCAGGCTGATCATGAAGCTCAAAGTTCAAAGTTCGAGAGTAATAGATCAATCACAGTGAAAAAATATGCAAGAAATAGGTTATGCCTATTCTTAGGTCAGTGTGAGATTAGCTGACGGCAAAATGGTGAAAAAATCAAATCATTTTTGAAACCTAAATAAAGCACCCATAATTTAATGCAATAAGTACAAAAGAAAATCAAAATCCCATGCTAAAAAAAATCTGTTAAGTACTTAACAAAATAAAAAAAAAACCCACATATGGTGGTTACTCTAAAGTTACTCGATATAATTCGTAGGAAGAACCTTAAAATAAAGGGGAAATCTTCATCTGCCTTTAAATCTTCAGGGTCTTTCAGGAGATTAGGGAAAGCGTGGCTGGCAAATGAGTTTTCCCTGTCGACCAGAATACTCTAGACAGACATTTTATAAATTGTGATTCGTTTAGCAAAGCGAATAAAGAACTGCAGGCAAAGTGCATTCCAGAAATGTTAAACTGGACTGAAAGTACCCACACTGGGGTCTGCAGATGGAGCGACATCCCGTCGGTTTACTCCAACTGTGCCACGATATTAAAGGCCAGCGTGCATCCAAAGAGAAAGCATGTCTTGCGTGGTCTTTCCCTCGACCCAGCGGGAGAGATGACTTCACCTGCGGTACAATTTTTTAAAAATTTTTTAATGTTTCTTTATTTTTGAGAAACAGAGAGACAGAGCATGAGCGGGGGAGGGGCAGAAAGAGGGAGACACAGAATCGGAACCAAGATCCAGGCTCTGAGCTGCAGCACAGAGTCCTTTGCTGGGCTTGAACACAAGAACTGTGAGATCGTGATGCTTAACTGACTGAGCCACCCAGGCGCCCTTGCAGTAAAATTATTACAAACACTAAGTAAGAAAGAAAAGGATTTGAAAAATCATTCCTGGATGTTATTATATTGTTTTAATGCATGTGCTTTAAATTAGGATATTCTGACAAAAACAGAATAGAAAGCTAGTTCATCCACTACTGAATTTTCAGAGTCCAACACACTTTCCTCACATAGAAGGTATCCGTAGTTACATCCATGTCTATATCTAAACACATACATGAGATATAAACATATTATATACTAAACATTAAATATAATATTAAATATAAATAAATTAGGATATAATAAATATTACATAAAGCTATACCTATGTAATAACATCTATGGAATAATAGACAAATATATAGATTACTGTATCTAAACATACAGACATACATATAAATATATATACACATATACAGTAAAACCTTGGTTTGGGAACATAATTCATTTCAAAAACATGCTTGTAATCCAAAGCACTTATAGGTCAAAGCAAATTTCAAGAACCATTGGCTTGGTTGTGATCATATGACATTTGGCATCATGTACCACTCATTGCAAAACATCGTTTATAAAGTTAAAATTTATTAGAAAATTTGCTTTTCTTGTGGAACATTCACAGAACAAGTTACTCACAATCCAAGGTTTTATTGTATATTGATAAATAGAAAAACAGAAATGAAGTCACATAGATAAGAATTTATGCTAATTTAAGAAAACATTCACTACTAAATTTAAAGAAACACAAATTAATCAACCATTTAGTATTTGAGGGTCTAATAATTTAGCCAAAATGGAACAGTAGCAAGTAATGAAAGTGGCTTTCCTACTCCCTGGCAAACCATTTCAGAAACAGCTTTACAACAACCATATGCAATGTTTAAAGGGTCACATCCCGGGGCGCCTGGGTGGCTCAGTCGGGTAAGTGTCCAACTTTGGCTCAGGTTGTGATCTCATGGTTTGGGAGTTTGAGCTCTGCATCAGCCTCTGTGCTGACAGCTCGGAGCCTGAAGTCTGCTTCAGATTCTGTGTTTGCCTCTCTCCCCGTCCCTCCCCGCTCATGCTCTGTCTCTCTCTCAAAAATAAATAAACATTAAAATAAATAAATAAAAATAAAAGGTCATGTACCCTTCTATTCACTAAGTGTTCTACTAGGTAGCTATTCTAAGAAAATGCGATAAGAAAAGAAGTTTTATGTGCAGATATGTTTGTCAGCTAGTTGTTTTTGTTGCCAAGATCTAGAAACAATCTATATAATTAAATATGTTATGAGTGTTTGGTAAATTTCAGCATATAAAGTCAATAAATTAGTACATAGCCATTAAAATCATGGAGATTAAAATTGTTAGTGATAGGAGAACATTGTAAATAAAATGTTGAATGAATTATAGTCAGAAAAATGTATAAATCATCTGATAGATAGCTGTCAATGGAAAAACGGTGGGAAAAATATAAACAAAATATGATCATTTCTGGATAAAGATCAATGGGTAATTTTACTTCTTTTTTTACCCTTTCTATCTACTCCAATTGCCCATATTTTCTATAATAGTATCATTACTTATTTTACAATAGCATCATATAATTTAAATTATATTGTTGTTTAAAAAAGGCATGTTTCCCCAACAAATATTTCTTAAGCACTGTGTGCTAGGCAAGGTGAAGAAAAATTCGGTATGGGTTCTTGCCATCCTGTATTTCATAGAATTGTGCAAAACTCAAAAGTTAAGCTGATAGACACGTTAGCAAAGGAATAGCATTCCAGAAACCTCCATGAATGCCTGGAATGGAGAGAGCTGTGTGGATGGTGGTCAAGCATGAACACAGAGCAAGGGGAGAAAGGGGAGTCATGGGTCAGTGTTCCATGGAGTTGGGGAGGGCGAAAGCAGGTCAAAAGGCAACTGGTAGGTTCCTGATAAGACCTTTGTCTTTCTTCTTCTTTTTTTAAATTTAATTTTGAGAGACAGAGAGAGACAGTGTGAGCAGGGGCAGGGGAGGGTCAAAGAGAGAGGGAGACACAGAATCTGAAGCAGGCTCCAGGCTCTGAGCTGTCAGCACAGAGCCTGATGTGGGGCTCGAACCCACAAACCGTGAGATCATGACCTGAGCCAAAGCCAGACGCTTAACCGACTGAGCCACCCAGGCGCCCCAAGAGATTTGTCTTTGTCTTTCACCTTTCCTAGGCAGAGAAGACACGGAGAAGATCTAAATAGTGGAATGGTAGAGAGTATGCCCAATGAAGGCATTGCCATCATCCATGCCAGCATTTCTGGTCAGCCGGAATCCTCTACCACCCCTGTGGCGAGCATTTATTACTTCCTCCTTCCAGCTTACCTTCAAGTGGGACGATTCTTTGTGCAGCCCTCTCCTCGGAACTATGCTGTTATCTTAGGAGGACTCCAACCTACTGGCATTTCTAGTTCTTTTTCTTTTGTAATATTAATGTTGAGTCAGGGAATTTAGGCAAATACTTATAACCTAATAAGTTACTCTTTACGGTAGAAAAAGACAATTCTAACCTTCGGAAAAGTGCAAACTGGGACACCTGAGTGACTCAGTCGGTTGAGCTTCCAACTTCAGCTCAGGTCATGATCTCCCGGTTGGTGAGTTCAAGCCCGACATTGGGCTCGCTGCTGTCAGTGCAGAGCCCACTTAGGATTCTCTGACCCCTCTCTACTCTCCAAAAAATAAATAAATATTTTTTAAAACTTTAAAAATAAAAGTACAGACCTTTTTTTAATCAAGACTAACATAAATCATAAAGTAATAACATGTCAAAAAAAGAGAACAATAACCCTTAAAAGTGACATTAGGAATGTGCATTGAACCTTTTATCAGCCTTTGCTTGGGAGCCTGGTCAAGATGAGACACAGCAGGGGTACCTGGGTGGTTCATTCTGACTCCTCATTTCGACTCAGATCAAGCAAGATCTCACGGTTTGTGAGTTCGAGTTCTGCATCAGGCTCTGCGCTGACAGTGTGGAGCTTGCCTCAAACTCTCTCTCTGTCTCTGTCTCTGTCTCTCAAAATAAAGAAAATTAAAAACAAAGCAGAGGCAGTGGACCAGCTGGCCCTTGGGTGTGTGCTGAGATGTCAGTCTGTGAGGTCTGAGAATCAGAGATCAGACTGGAATCAAGGTGTAGGGAACCATCACCTCACACTGTGGCATCTGTTCTCGTGTGACACCATAAAGTGGACTAAATATGGGTATGTGTGGCTCCTAGGGGTAAAGGGTCTGCTTAGAAGCGATCCCGGCTACCCACATTGGCAAGCGAGAACATATAGAATGGCGGAAACACGTCCTTATTGGGAGGTTAGCTTCACGAGTCGTGCGTGTTTGTGTTTGCATTTATTTATTTATTACAGAACCTGACCTTACTCACTAATTAGCACCTAGTGGCAGTTTCAATTGGGACTCCACAAAGATCGTTTGAGGAAGTAATTTTAAAAGGTATTAATTAAGCTCTAGAGAGAGAGAGAGATTCTCAAAAAATGCAAATGAACAAATATTTTTTTAAATTTTTCTATGCACTTGGCCACCTGCCTTCTTGTTTTTGCTGCCTATTTTCACAGCCCTGACATATAGCAGTGAATACATTAACATAAAAAAGCACGTCTGTAACTCTGACATAGTGTATATTTTTTCTCCTGTAGAGCATTTTTTTTTCTTTTCGGTTCAGATGATTATATCCTTTTTTTTTTCTCAAATTCAGCGTTTCTTTTAAAGTGTAAGGTTTATTTTCTCACTTCTGATTGCCAGAGGAAGAGGAAAGAGTGTATCACACATCAGGCATTCAAATCCAGACATTATGCAATCACAATGACAAGGATTAATAAAGATTAATTTGGTTCCCACTTAAAACGTCCTGCCATTTCAGCAGTACCATCGCTGGGCACGAAAGCAAAAGAATAATTATCATCTGCTTTTGAAATGTGCCTTTTTTGTTGTTGTAGAGCACATTGCTGCCCGTGTTGTCAGCTTGTTTTTATCAAAGCATTCTCAAGCCACAGTCTTCCAGGAAGCTACAACTAGGTAATAAGATTTATGAAGCAAAGTTTTACATGTATCAGTGGGAAAAGATCATCATTCTTCAAAGAGCCCCTTTGCTAGGCTTTCCTTTAATTATTCATTTTTGGTATGCATACTTGTTTGTTGAAATGAAACATAATTTATTTTAAAGAAGCCTTCATACTGTTATTTCAGACTTTGTTTTTGTGAAGAATCTTATCAAATAAGTCGAATCTTCACAGGATTACACGATCAGTTTCTGTTTTGTTTTGGTTTTTTTTTTCAATACTCCCCTAGAAAAACCATCAAACCATCTAGTCAAACAGCTTCTCATGCCTTACTCCCAGGGTGGCCATTTGAATCAACTAACTACTTGTTTTGGTTGGGTAAACACAAGGGGAGCTCTTTGAAAAGCTCTAGCATGAAGTGTAAGCAAACAAGGAAACATAAAAATACCAACAGATACAAACCTTTTTTTGACCTTCTCTTTAAGGAAGTAGCTCAATTCAGTATACAGTTGAGATTCTGTGACATGCATTTGCTTGATTAAAATAGTTACCATTCAGCATTTCAAGATGGGGAGGAAGGGATTATCAGAATGTTCCAGATGATATGTGTACTGGCTTCTTAGAGCTACTTTAATAGAGTACTACACACTGGGTGCTTAAATTAGAGAAATGTATTGTCTCACAGTTCTGGATTCTCGAAGTCCATATCAAGATGTCAGAGGGCTGGCTTCTTCTGAAGGGTTATGAGGAATCCACCCCCTAGCTTCTGATGGCCTCAGATGTCTCTTGGCTTGTAGATGGTGCTCCCCCTGTGTTTGCAGCTCTTCCCTCTGCACATGCTTGTCTTTGTGTCCAAATCTCCCCGTCAATAATGACATCAGTCACATTGGATTATTGGGGCACACCCAAATCGTGGGCTTCATTACCTGTATAAAGACCCTGATTCTTAATAACGTTACATTCTGAGGTGCTGGGGTTAGGACTTCAAAACATATTTTGGGGGAAGTAAATTCAACCCATAAAATATGTTGCCTTTGACATCGTGAGGTGAATTTATGAATTATGGTCCCCAAATGAGCCCCATCTTTCTTTTCCTCCTTATCTAGACTCTATTCATTTTCTGCAATTATTTAACCTTGATATGTAGTATTGGCAGAGGCTGAGAACCGTCCTTTATTTATTTTTAAAAAAGAGCTTCCATTTCTGTGATTCTTTTCATCTAACAGAAATAAGGAAAGAGTGTGTCTGTCTGCCTTCATTCAACACATTCACATTATTTTCTGTGTATAGAAACTAGGGATGCCATTCTGAGGAAGAGAGACACAGGATCTTCCTACTAGTAGGTGTAGAGGAAAAGGCTCGTAGAGTCAGATTGAGGGTCAACATTGGCCTCTACCAGTTGTGTATTTGAGCAAGTTTCTTGGCATCTCTGCTTTAGTTTGCTTAGCTTTACAAGTTTGTTCTGGTTTGGGGAGTCCCTATAACAGCGCTAAGGTGGCTCAAAGACTGGAAACTGAGTGTTCTGATAACATGGCCTTTCTGTTTCTTCAGATGCCTGTCTAGGATTTTCACTGTCCATTGGGGCCAAGAGATGAAAATGGGTTAAAAAACTGAGGTCCCTTAAACATGACCAGTACAGTCAGCATACTCAGGGTGGGGGAAGGGGGGTGCTGCTGAATTCATGGATTCACTATAGTTGATTGATAACCTGAATATTTCTCATGAAACAAAAGTCTTAATGGTTTTGAAAGAATGTATTCCTTTAAGTAAAAGTAAATATCTGGTATTTTTTGTTCCTGTCACCAGACTACTAGAAGGTAATGTTATTCTGTTATCTAAACATCAACTAGACAGAAGATAGTCTTCATTCCCTCTAAGATTTATTGAATAAGACTAAGGTTGCCTAGATACTATAAAAGGTATTCTACTTAATGCTTTCTATTTAGTCCTGATACGGAGTTTGTCATAGTCTGAGGAGGCTTTTTAAGGACACATTGATTGCAGTGACCTTTCTGTCTTAGAGGAACAAGGGGAGAGTATGTCTAGTCAGTCAACAAATGTTAATTGAATACTTACTCGTTCTCATCCTATAACCTGGTGTAGGGGATATCACAGTCAGCAAGATAGAGACAATCCCTTTCTTCTTGGTTCTCATATTCTGGATAAGGTGCAATGTAGAAGCAAACTGATGCTTTTGTATTACTGGTTACATATGTATGTATGTAAGTATGTGTTTGTTACGGCAGACAACTGTGATAGTTTTCTTTATGGAAAAAATTTCTGATTTACTAAAGTGTGCCAGTGGCCCCTGGTCACCGAATCTGACCACTTTTATCACAGTGTGATCCTGCCTCTACTTTCATTACAAATATTAGCTCCTTCTATATCTTAACTTAACTTGGTTTGAATGACCTTTAAATGTTTTTCTCAGTACCTTTAAAGATGAATGTCTTAAAAATCTCTAATAGGGGCACCTGGCTGGCTCAGTCAGTTGAATGTCCGACTTTGGCTCAGGTCATGATTTCATGGTTTGTGGGTTCAAGCCCCGCATTGGGCTCTGTGCTGACTACTAGCTCAGAACCTAGAGCCTGCTTCAGATTCTGGGTCTCTTTCTCTCTCTGCCCCTCCCCTGTTCACACTCTGTCTTTCTCCGTCTCTCAAAAATTAATAAATGTAAAAAAATTTTTAAAACTCTAATAAATTCATGTCATATTCAGTTATTCCTTCCGAAGGCGATTGCATTAAATAACAAACATGACTGCAGGAGCTAACCTACATCCGCGTGTAAGACTAAGAAGTGCATGAACTGGAGTTTCCTCGCTGCAGTCCACCCTTGAGAGATCTTATCACACCAGACTTTTCAGGACTCTGTGATTGATATTAATTGTTTGGATTCAAGTTGTTATATAGAGAGAGATCCACTGATTAACTGAAACAAACACTATATCTGGAGGAATTTTTTACTAAGTAAACTGATTTAGTCAACACCTGATTTTATGAATTTCCAAGTTCCTATTCTTTCCAATATTAGTAGTGACTGGATGATTACTTTTCCCAAGAAGATTGGAATTGGCCATATGTCTAGCTATTTTTTTCCTGTTAAGATAAAAGCTACTTAATGAATTGTTACACATTGCACTTCATAGGACCCATACTTACACCCTTCATAGGATTCCTAAGTCTTCACAATGCTTTCAGAGTGAAGATCAATGCTAATTGACATGCCTAGCATAAAAAGCATTATAATTATCCAGTATGTAAGAAGCTCTTTGGATATAGTGCTTATATTGTCATTTTGTTAACAGATTGACAAAGTATGATTCAGATACTTGTAAACCTTTGAAATTAACACTCTACCCAGTCAGTGAATTGCATGGTTATGGATAAACCATTTTCAAAGCTAGGCTCCAATCACGTGCCCAGAACAACTTTATATTAGTTGGTCCCTCAAAAAGATCCTTTGACCTCAGCTCTACTAGGTTTATTAAAGTATGTGATTTCTTTTTCTCAGAGTTATGATGCTGAATATTTTGGGGATGGTTTGCTATGAGACTCTAGATTGTGAAATTGGAAAAAAAACATCCATTTTATTTGCTATAGTCAAAATGATATGTGTAGTCATTTTAAGGACACATTTTAAGTAAATCGTTTCTGTGAACCGTTTCTGAATGGTTTAAGACCCTAACAATAACTAAGATACCGCAGTGGTAAAGAATCTGGTTTTTGATGTCAGGGTACCTGATGGGGAAATCTGAGTCCTCCAATTCACTAGCTTTGTGACCTTAGAGAAATTGCATAACCGTTTTGTGCCTAGCTATTTATTAATCCTTTGTAAACCATTTATGGAATAAAAATCCTCATCTCATAAACAAGTTAAATATGTTAATTCCTAAGAAGTGTACCTAGCCATACAAAAACGTACTGTGTCCCTTATAATGTTATGACCACTGTCATTGCCATTAGGCTCAAACCACAGACACAGCAAAAATAATCTATGTGAATATGCTCCATAGATTGAATATTTGTGTCCTCCTAAAATTTATACATAGAAGCCTAACCCCCAAGCTGACGATGGTATTAGGAGGTGAGAACCTTGGGAGTTGATTGTCTTATGAGAGTGGAGCCCTTGTCATTGGGATTTGTGTCATTATGAAACCCTCTTGAGAGAGCTCCCTTGTCCCCTTTCACCAGGGGACACAGGGAAAAGTCAGCCTTCAGTGAGGACGTAGGGTCTCACCAGATCTCACAGCTGCTAGCACCTTGATCTGGGACTTCCCAGTCTCTAGAACTGTGAGACCTCAGTGTTTGCTAATGGTAAATCACCCTGTTTGTGGTATTTGGTCATGACAGACCAGATAGATTATGAAAGTAGGCTTATTTGAAATTCTCACTTCACTAATAGGAGTTCTTGATGACTAACTCTAATGCAATGGTGACAGCTGGCTTTTCCTTGCCAGAATCCCTCTCATAGACCATTCTCCTTATCTAGAGATGGTACCTCTTGCTCAAACCCTGGACAAGCTTCTTGTTACATAAGGCTACACTTTCCTCTGCAAGTGTAGTTGTTGGCCAAGGACCTCAGCTACTAGGCTTTGAAATCTACCACTGCATTCCCACAGATGCCACAACTCCAGTGACCACTTCCACCCAAAGATGAAGTATTTGAAGGACACTAGGACACACTTCTGGGAGATAGAAATGCCTATGACAGCCAAATTTGGCTCAGGATCACTTAAATGCTCTGTATGAAGCTTTAAAGAACAATGAAATAACAAAACAGAGGGACGCCAGGTTAGTCCTATCCAATAAAATATACCAACATCTCACAAGATGAGACTCTAGTTCATCCTATGGTTCTACACTTTTTTTTAGGCTAATTGATTCAGTCACATAATCAATAATTATTTTGCTTGCATAGAATAAGTCTGCACCTCTTATCAGGAGCCTTGGGCCCCATGCCATCTGGGCCCTGCTCCCGAAGGACACTGCTCTTACTTTCTCCCACTTTATCACCTTGCTTTTCTTTGCTTTGGACATGCAAACCCCCTTGCCTGTTTTCAACCAGTTCATGCATTCTCCTGCCCCGGGACTGGCCCTTGCTCGCACCCCCTTCTGCGATGTCGTTCCTTATGTAGTCACCTGAACTTTCCCATCTGTTTTTGGTTCTGCTCAAATGGGCTTCCTAGACTACCAGATCTGAAATGGTAGTTCCTGCGAGGCACAGTTTTCCTTACCCTGATTCCTTTCCCTTCTCTTTTTTCTCTTCCTGACAATTTCCCCTATTACACTCTAAGGCTCACGAAACAGTGGTTTTTCTATTTTATTCTTTGTTTTAACCCCAGTGCCTAGAATTGGTTTTACACTTATTACTGTTCATCAAATGCTCAACTGAGTGAAACATGTAAATGAATTCTGAATGTGTCACATGAAAATATTAGATTTATCAAATGGTAGAATCAGGTAATGATGCAGTATGACTTTTAGAATAAGATGAATCCCATAATAAGTGGAATTTAAGCAATCAAGTGACCTGGATCCTAGTAACTAGATAAAATGAGTAAGATCACATTTAACTCAGATAATTCTGAATAGAAATGTAGCTTTATGGGGGCGCCTGGGTGGCTCAGTCGGTTGGGTGGCCAAGTTTGGCTCAGGTGATGATCTCACAGCTCATGAGTTCGAGCCCTGCATCTGGCTCTGTGCTCACAGCTCAGAGTCTGTATTCTTGCTTCAGATTCTGTGTCTCTCTGCCTCTTCCCCACTCACATTCTGTCTCTGTCTCTCAGAAATAAACATTAAAAAATGCTTAAAAAGCACATTTATCGTGATAAAATTAATGATAATAAGATAAAATGTTTAAACAAAAGAAATACAACTTTTGAGAACTATTTGTGGGGTTGAAATTTTTATCATTTAGTTGGTAGTGCTTTATGATAAAGTAACTTTTTTATCAGTCTCAACTTTTTGTTGAATGTTGTTGTTGCTTATTTAGTTTGTAAGTCACAAAAACTGAACCATAAGAGCTATTATTAATTGCTCTTCAGTGCAATTTTAATTTTAATTGCATTTATAGTTTTACTTTACTCATACTTATTGCTTAATAGTCAGACCCAATATTTATGTCAGATTTTACAAGTCTTATATCAAATCTACGCAGCGATGGCCATGCAAATGATGCTAGTCGGGATGGATAAGTGCTCAGTGACCTCCTAACAGGTGATAACAATGAACAGCAGTGTCTCTGTACTTGGAGCAGACTCCCTTCTTTCTCCACTAGGATCTATTTCAAAAATCCCTTTGTTTTGAGGAAGGGGTGTCACTGGTTCAGCTCTCCTTCACATCTTTGATTCCCTAACCTTGGTTTCAGGCTTATATGGGTATTAGAACTCTAGAAAGATAGACGACAACAGGGGAATAGTAAATCCTTTCTTGGTGGTTTTGTGTGTGGACTTTGTGGGCCCTGGACCTAGTAGGTGGTAAGCTGGCTTCTTCTCTCACGGTCATCTCTTTGGGGATTCTCGGGAGATTCTCATTGTCCTGGGCTTCTCACTCAGTTACCTTGAATTAGAGTTCACTGCCACTGGAGATTTGCCACCTTCTCCTGCTTCAGATGCTCTGTTAACAAACTCAAGATGACTCCATGCCAGTTCTGTTTTTTGGTTTTTTCTTGGGCGGGGAGTTGGGGGGAACACAATGTGTCCTTTATTCTGACAAATTCTAAGAGTTCAGCCTAATTTCAGCACAGCAGTAAGTCTTGGTTCTGCCACCATAGCCGATGTCTAGCTGTTGTTCACCTTTTCTGTTGCTTTGGGGAGAAATTCAATCTTTTTCCAGCTAGCTACCTTCATCACACTTAATCTCCCCAAGTTGTCATACTAAATGCGTTCCTTTCAATAGGGATTGGGACTTATAGTAAAGAATTGCATAAACGTTGTCTCTTTAAAATATTCTCAGGGCTCCTAAGGAGCTCAGTCAGTTAAGCATCCGACTTTGGCTCAGGTCATGATCTCATGGTCTGTGAGTTGGAGCCCTGTGTTGGGCTCTGTGTTGACAGCTCAGAGCCTGGAGTCTGCTTCAGCATCTGTGTCTCCCTCTCTGTCTCTGCTCCTTCCCTGCTTATGCTCTGTCTCAAAAATAAATAAAAGTTAATAAAAATTTTAAGTATTCTTCGTTTTCCATATTGTGACCCATTTGTATATCCTTTCTCAGATTGAGCAAACAATTCAACTGCTGTAACAGGTTCAATGATAATTCCTTAATGAATTCTGCATTTTGGTCTATCATTGTTTTGTATTTTGTAGCATTCATTACTGATACTTTGCCTTTATGGAAGTTTTATTTTTAAAAATTATTTTAAGTTTGACATTAGTTTATTATCAATAATGACTACTTCTTGAAAGGGCAGACATTTTTGCCTTAAGTACTAGCAGACATAGTTTTAAATCTTGTATTTCAATATTCACTGAGTGGCAACTCTGTGCTTAGCTACATAGTGTCTTAAATAGGAATTTGAAATGAATAATATGTTATAATTATTAAAATGTACATTAATTCAATACCCTATAAATGATATGTTATATCTATATTGAATTGTACATAAAATAGTCATATAAATTATTCTTAATGTGCCTACTCTACTCCTGCATCTATTTTGTATTCTATCAAGCAATTTCATATTTAGTAAATAGTCAAGATAAAAGCCATTTGGTGCAACTATGAAAAAATGTCAAAGCACTCACATAATTATTTTCCCCTCGAAATGCAATTTTAATTTTGTAGTCTAGGGAATGTTGTCTGTTATGCTTTTCCTGCAGTTTTCTTTTATTTATTTAGCTTGCCCAAATGCATCAAGAATAATCAATCTTTGTAGATATTTTATACCTTGATTCAAGCTTCCTTACTATCTTATTCTTTCCAGCATATGCATTTACCTTCAATGGAACTTTCCTGTCTCCATTCTTTAAGACTTAGGGACTGATTCCATTTAGCCCCAAGTATTAGATTCTCTGTAACTACCCACTATTCTGTCTATTCTCAAAATTATGTTAATGCAGTCTGATTTATTTTCACTAAGCACCACTCTCAAAGCTAAGTAATATTCAAGAGCTTATAACTTTCTTCTCAGTCTCCCATTGTCAACAACCACAAGATACTTTAGATGATTTTTGTGAACATCTAATTGGAATCCTTATGTCCATCTCTGTGTTCCAATATATCTTTAACCCTGTATCCACAATATCACCTCTATGACTTCTTTGAATGTCTGCCCAAATTCCTTCAGACACACACCAACACATCCTAGCTCTTCAAATGCCATTTCAATATTTATCGGTAGAGATGTTTAAATTGTCCCCCTGAGTGTTGAGAGAAGAAAGCAGCTAGAAAGTTTTGGGAATCATCACCTCACTGCTGTTTTCATAAAGTTGCTCTGGTTTTATTTATTTCAACATTGAGCTTCCAGATATACTTTTAGATAAAATTTCTCAACACCCAATCCATCTGGGAAAAGTAGAAGACTACATAATACTGATATCTAAAATGCAATTGACTGGTGCCTGGGTGGCTCAGTTGGTTAAATGTCAGACTTTGGCTCAGTTCATGATCTCTTGGTTCGTGAGTTGGAGCTCCACATTGGGATCTGGGCTGATAGCTCAGAGCCTGCGTTGGAATTTCTCTCTCTCTCTCTCTCTCTCTCTCTCTCTCTCTTTCTCCCTCTCTTGCTCTCTCTCTCTCCTCTCTCTCTCCTCTCTCTCTCTTTCAAAAATATATAAACATTAAAAAAATAAAATAAAATAGAAACACAGAGCTCATTATTTAATGCTGTCTGCAACTCGTTCTCCCCAGAACTATTTTTATCTAAAACAGACACTCACTACTGAGGCTGTATATTTAACACCATTATCCAACTCCCAGAAATATTGCCATATTCCTCTTTACTTGTTTAGTTCTTATAGTAATAATATGACTTAAATTTTATCTCCTCTCATGACCATCCAAATCCTTTAGAAGGAATTGTAATTCAATTCAAGGAATTCTTAAAAAATTTTTTTAAAATTTATCTTTGAAAGAGAGAGACAGTGTGAACAGGGGAGGGTCAGAGAGAGAGACAGACACAGAATCTGAAGCAGGCTCCAGGCTCTGAGCTGTCAGCACAAAGCCTGATGTGGGATCGAACCCATGAACCATGAGATCATGACCTGAGCCGAAGCCAGACGCTTAACCTACTGAGCCACCCAGGTGCCCTTCAATTCAAGGAATTCTTAAATAGAATTCCTGCAGCCCCTTATTATTGCTGTTCTTCTTCATTTAATATCATTACTATTATATATGGTATTGCTATTTATCATTTGATACTATTGAACATCTCTGGGTGATTTCTAAGTCTCACTGGAGTGATATTACAGTTTTTAAAATCCCATTGTTTATCTCCTTGCCTTTACTGGGGCAAGAATGGATAGATTCGTGTGTTTCATGATGAGTATTTAAGGCTAATTGAATGAAGGTCGGGGAGAATCTTCAGTGAAGAAATTTTTAACTAGAATTCACTCCAGAAACAAAATTTAATCAAAATAGAAGACCCCAACAAGAATTAACCTAGTAATTTAGTAACAAAAAACACACAAAACCTAAGTATATTTTAAAATTATTTGTTCCTATTACCTCCTCCAGGAAGATTCTCCAGAGCCATATTGACTGGGGTCAGTTTATTCATATGTATGAATCCATCCAAAATGTATCACTTCATATTCCAATTAATTTGTTTACTAGACCTTGCTCCTTGAGAAACAAATCTGACTTTTACTCAGTCAGTCTCAGTACTTAATCAGTCCTGGTAAAGGGCATATTAAATAAATATTTGCTAAATGAATGAGTAACTATGCATTAAACTGGAGTTTTAAATTAGTAGTTTTTATATCAACATTATACAAACTAGAAAGCATCTTCATCCTTAAAAAAACAAAAATCCTTAAATAAATCACCAGCACTCAACTTTTCTAGTTTTTATTTATATTACGTAAATTTTATGTTTTCCCTACTATATCATGTTGTATAATCATTGTGTGATTACGTGCGGGATTTCGACAAACTATAATTTTAAAAATCACATGCATTCATTGGGAACACTATAATCTGATAGTTTCACTTCCATTTTTATATTTCCTAGTATAAGAACATGTTAATATTTAAAATATTAAAGACATCTAATTGGTCTGATTTTTCTCTCCAATGGATTTGTAATAACACTTTTGACTTTTGCCAACATTTATGTCTATTATGGTATAATGAACATCTCTATATTTGGTATATGAGTCATGTTATCTTTTAGATGATTTATAATATTTAGGGACAGACTATAAGCATTTTATACTCATTGGAATAGTTGCTTATCACAGGGTTAAAATATTATCTATTATCTATTATCTATTATCTATTATCAATAATAAAGAAATACATATATATTTTAGTGAAAATGGGATAGATTAAATTTTACTTATTGTTTATTTCTGTATAATATATATTTTCAAAACCCTTCTTCAAACAATTATATTCAGAGAGAGCTGCTTGATGATGAAGATAGTTATCATTTTTCTTGTATCATTTGCTTTGAAAAACAAGGGTCCACAAATATTTAAAGAACTAACATGAACTGAACTGACCATCTCCTGTCATTTTGGAAAGCAACTTGAGAAAGCATTGTGTATCTTTGGAACCATATGCTTTTGGACTCTTTGGTGTCTCTTAGTCAGTGTTCAGCTTTCTCTTGGCATGAAAATATTTGTAATCAATATTGTTGACAGTTTTCTCCTAGCAGTAGATAGAGATGTGTTCTTGATGGCCAAACTGAGACTGTCAACAATTTGTGGCAATATATGATCAAATGGAAGCTTTAAAATAATGTTTCCAGGAGAAAACATGTTTTCCTTCTTTTATTTTCTATGAGCAGCTTGGTTTATTCTATGCTGTTATCTCAGCAAGTTGTACCAGTATGTCCTGGTCTGGAAGCTTGCCCTCCAGTGGCCATGATGATTGTCCCTGGTAATGAAATACCCATTCCCTTCTCCTTTTGATTACCAAGGACAGTAAATATGGCTATCTGTGAATCAAAAGTGGAATGGATCAGATTAATCTGCCGATACTCAAATTTAAATAGTACATCAAATAAACTAAAGAACTCTGAACTAAACCACAATTTTAAGAATAAAGCAAAGGTATCACAAATCTTGTAAATTAAACTAAATATCAAATCAATATGTATTCTGAAATGTAACTATCTTCAATTAGAATATTATAACCACAAAACTACCATCTTTCCAAAGGATGCTTATCTTATATATGAAATATTGGTTTTGGATTAATGAAATGAGGAATTCCGTTTTGTTATGGTTTTGATTATATATTTTACTTTTTAAAATAAAGTGTACTTATTTATTTTGAAAGAGAGAGAGAGAAAGAGAGAGAGTGAGCATGTGTGCATGCCTACAGGAGGGGCAGTGAGAGAGAGAGAGTGAGAGAGAGGGAGAAATTCCCAAGCAGGCTCTGCTCTGACAATGCTGAGCTTGAACTGAAGAACCTGATCATGACCTCAGCCAAAACCAAGATTAATTGACTGAGCCACCCAGGTGCCCCTGATCTTATATTTTCAGTTTGACTTATAACAACATTTTGCTTTTTCTACCATTTGACTATTGTTAAATTAAGCAACATTTTCCTCTACACATTCCTTTTTCTTTTCTGAAAAAAAGAACAGTAATGGGCTGGGGACATAAGGAAAAGGAGAGGAGGCATAGCTTGAAGGATGATCCTTTTAAGAATAGTTTTCTTCTATTATCTTATTTTCAAATTAAAAGTTCTGTGTAACTGAACTATTACAAAAATAAATATGTGTGTTAAGTAACAAAAGTCAATTCAACAATTTTAGTCAAATGTATAGACATGTCCACTGGTTCAATAGACTCGTCGTTATACAGATTAAAGTTTTTTCTCCCCTCTGCTGGAGAAATGGGTAGGTGGACCTCTTCTGAAATTTGTGTTTGGAGATAGAGAAATTCAAGACTGTGTGTGTTAAAGCCACATTTGATGGTCTTGTTTTGTTAGACTGTACTGTACTTGCTGTCTGTACATGAAGAGGAAGCTGAAAGTCAGACACCTACAAAGAGAATGTCATCAATTAGTCCCTCACTCTGACTGCTGTAGCACAGTACCACAAACTGGGTGCTTAGACAACAGAAACTAATTCTTTCACATTTCTAGAAGCCAGGAGTCAAGGTATTGGTAGGGCTGGAGTCTTCTGAGAACTTCAGGAGAGAATCTATGCCACACACCTCTCTGTCTCTGGGAGGTTGTCTGCAATCTTCCAGGTTTCTGAGCTTCAGCTGCATTGCCCTATCTCCACCTGCATCTTCATATGGCATTCTCTGGGGAGGTGACACACTGTCCCACACTTTTCCTTTTGTAAGGACACCGGACACACTGCCTTTGTAGGGACAGCTTTCTGTGACGTGGCCTCAGGTTATTTAATCACCTCTTCAAAGCCGTATTTCCCAATAAGGTTACACGCTGAGATATAAGAGTTAGGACATCAACATATAAATGGGGGGGGGCGCAATTCAATCCACAATGGGGACAATTTCCTTAATTTATAATTTAGGGAATCAAAGCTGGAATGGTTAAGACACACATCCAAGTTTTTGCACTTGAAGTGGTCAACTCGTTACAATAGAGCTCATGGCATTGACTCTGTTCAATAGAGCAAGTGACTTCCACCATTTAAAAACATGTCCAATAGCCATCTGCATTTTAGCTAAAAGCAGCTGGGCGGCTGAATGAGGAAATCAAATTAAAATTTAATTGCCAAGTTTGCAAGCATAGATTCATAGGTAATGTTAGGATTGTTTTCTTCAATGTTATCCCCGTAGAGATTGCATTAAAATAGACATGGTAAGTTATTAATGCAAATGCAGTCTAAAACGTATAATGCTCACTTCATAATATTCATTTCAACCACCATAGCACAACCATCTTTTCCTTGTGCCTCTTTCCTCTATTTTTCTTTCTTTTGAGAGATGTCATTCACAAATATCTTCTTTAACTACAATTCTTCTTCAAACTGCTTTTATTCCTTAGATTCTGAATATTGTGTCCAAAATACTTAGGAAAAAAGATGGTAGACATACAATGAGAGATAGAATTACACTCAATGGCAAAATAATGCTCTGAAATTTATGCTTTTGTGTTGCATTAAATTTAAATTATCCACCCACTCTTAGTTTTTGGAAATAATTTTAAGTCAATTACATATATCAAATATTTTGAGTGACTGCTACAGGAAAACAATAAACTATTTGGAAATCTAGCTTGGGTCTGTTCCTATTAATGCTGAATTACTCAATGCTGCTACTTGGTCTTTCACCTGGAGTAAGATACATGATATTAATAATTTATGTTTTCAAAAATAACCTTGCCTAATAGCCTTTGCATAATGCTAGCTCACCAGACAAAATGGATGATCTGTGTTTAATGAACTTTGAGAGGCACTCTTTTAACTAAAACTTATCTGTAAACTTCCCCAGGAAATAATATATAGGTAAAGTGAATTAGTTATGCTGGCATAAATGAAGTACATTAATTATTAATTTTCTCTGAAGTATTTAGAAATATTTTTCAAAAAAATCTGTAGGATCGAAGTCAACAGTGCTTCAAGCAAATTTTAAAGATGTAATGATACATACTTGAGATTTAAAATACATACATGGACACTGAATTTATTTTAGAGAGAAAAAAATAGCAGCCAATAATTACTGCTGCAATTGGATAATTGTGCAGGCAAATCGAGCAATTTCAGTTTCAATTGGACACTTGCCACTTATCTCTGAGTTGTAATTAACCAATTTTAGGTATAATTATTTGTACCTGGGCTTTTAGGCTCCTAAAATGATTCTACTTCATGCTTCAAAAACATGTTGCTATGTTTATCATTTCTTGTTTGGTCTACCACTGATTTTTCTGAATATAAAGCAATTCCACCAGAGAGAACTCCATTAGTTCTCATTTCAGTTCCTTTAGACTAGAAACATAATCCCTCAACAGACCAAAGCTGTTAGCACACACCCAAAATTGCTAAAAAGCATTGGCTAAATTGAAAAATTAACTTCATCAAACAACAAGCCATTTCAGTCAAAATAAATTCTTGACAGAATTGACTTCTTGGTCAATTATTTAGCTGAATTGATAGTTTGTTTTACTTAATTTGCCTGTCCATTTAGTAAAAACTCTTTGAGAGTCTAGGCAATTTGTTGCCAAAATCATGCTTGTCGGTCTGTAAAATAAATTATAAATATATAGTACCACATTATGCCATGTAAAACACATAAATGCTATAATCTAACTTTTAAATATGGTGACATACCTAAACTTGATTTTTTACCAATGTCAGTTTTTATAACAACAGTTTTATGGATGTTTACTTGATTTTCTATGCCAGATGCTTTCATCACCATTACCGTGATCATTTGATTATATTTATGTGCACATGGTATGGGCAAGTTTTGGGGACAATAGTCGATTTTTCTTTTTTGCTCAAACATCTCAAGTGTCTTATGTATTTCCCAGCACATATTAGGTGCTTAACAAATCGTGATTAATAATCGTTCTCAAAACAGGGACAGATAAATCTTACTTGTCCTCACTTCAAAAATATACTTTTGTCATTTCACTTGTTTGTCTTTTAACTACAACTATGGCTTTTACAGAACAGATCTTCAGATAATTAATAGAGAGACATCAAATAATATCAGATACCAGACATAATAGTGTCAATAAGTCTTCAGGAGGAATACAGAATCGTAGACATGTTGGAGTAGAGGATGTTTATATGTTGCGAGAATGGGTTCACAGCCAGAGCTGGAAGGGTGACCTGAGGGAGGACAAAGCAGACTTGCTGGCCTGTCGTCCTAAGGCCACCGCCCAGCGCTTCTTCCCTTTGGCTGAACCCAGCTCGAAGCCAGGTGACAGGAAATCCTAAGGAATGAATCCTACAGGGACCAGAGCACTACAATGTATGAAGGGGCAAGGCACAGGCTAGAGATCAATGTGAGATTTAAATAGAAAATAAACAGCCGAGTTACCATTATGACTTTACGTAATGGAGATTTTCCTCCAAGATTTATTAACTTTAGACACCACCTCACCGGTGTGAAAGATGAAGTCATCAGCTAATGCACTACCTTGTTTCCTCATCAACACCTTCACGTTTTGTTGATTCTTTTATGAGGTTTTTTTTTCTCCCTTCTAGGGTTGCTTTTAATACCTTGAATTTTATATGTAGGCCTCTACATCTTGATTTAATAGTTCTAGATTGAACAATTTAGTTTGGACTATGAAAAACAAAGATATAATAAGTTACCTTAACTTACCCTTTCTTCGGCCCTACAAAAGTTAAATATCTTTTAGTTTGTGACAATATCATTTGACATGTGAAAAACGCTTTCTATTATGTAATAACTTTAATTATGCTTAATTATAGGTTCTATGTTTTGTGTGTTGATGATCTAATAAACCAAAAACCAAACACAGCATTTATATGTTTTTCATAATTTGTAATTTTTATACGCCAATTACTATAGGCTGAGCCGTAGGGAGAGAAATGTAATCCCCAAACACTTAAACACCACTGCTTAAATACTTATTCACCATCCCAAGTTGCTGGATCTTTTGATTGTTTCTTTCACTTATTTTTATTTCTTCTGGACTGTGCGGTACTGAGGTAGACTGAGGTTCCCAGAACATGTCCACGTGTTAGCTCAGAACCCATGAATGTTACCTTCTATGGGAAACGGCACTTTTCACACGTGATTAAGTGAAGGGCGTTGAGATGGAGGGGCTGCTTTGGGTGCAACAGCATGGGTTCCTCTAAGAGGAAAGAAAGAGGGTGATGGCGTCCGTGGCCCCGCTGCCCCAGAATGTCCCAGAAGCTGAAGCTAATCAAGGCCCAACAGACTCAGGAAGAACTTTTAACCTCCCTTTTAGCTGCCTAAAAGAATTTAAATAGAGGGCCTGTTCCAGGATAGAGCTAACACCAAAGATAACTTTTTATATCAGAAAGACTCATCTGCATGGTGTGGAAAACATTCATTTTCTGAACATCTGCTCTTCTCATCTTCCTGGAATTGAGGCCCCAGACCCCTCGCCTCTTCTCCTGAGCACAGGCTGTCATGTGAGCCTCAATCTCAGAAGGTCCTGGAGCATCTCATGGCTTTGTGGGACTCCTATACATGGGAAACGCAATCTGTCTTTCTTCTGTGCTGGTTTAAATATCAAGCCAACTGAAGAATCTAGAAGGGTAGAAAAGACACATTTTTCTCCCCGGCAGAGGTCAAAGACAGCAAGAGAAGGCAATATAAGGACAGCGGAAACAGTCAGAATGGCGGTGTCCAGAAGCTAGCAGAGAAAATGCATATACCAAATCTAAGAAAAATTCGTGGGGCGCCTCGGTGGCTCAGTTGGACAAGTGTCTGACTTCGGCTCAGGTCATGATCTCCAGTTTGTGAGTTTAAGCCCACGTCGGGCCCTGTGCTGACAGCTCAGAGCCTGGAGCCTGCTTCTGATTCTGTGTGTGTGTCTCTCTCTGTCCCTCCCCGCTCATGTTCTCTCTCTCTCTCAAATATAAATAAACATTAAAAAATTTTAAAAAGAAATATTCATATGCCGTACATTTCAAAAAGAGCAATAAGCTTGAATGCTTTATCAATTTTAAATTTTAATAAATAAGACAATACAACAATAATATGAGTGGCCAATGAATCCAAGCCTTGAAGATGATTTAAGTTGTGGAAGATCCTGAATTAAAAAGGGATTCCTCAGAGAGGGAGGCAAATCACAAAAGTCTTAAATATGGAGAACAAACTGAGTGTTGCTGGAGATGTAGGGTAGGGCTAAATGGGTGATGGGCATTAACGGGGGCACGTGTTAGCATGAGCACTGGGTGTTATATGGAAGTGATGAATCTCTGGGTTGTGCTTTTGAAACCAATACTACACTGTATGCTAGCTAACTTGAATTTAAGTAAAAATAAAATACAATAAGATGGAGAAGCAAGCAAACAAAGAAACAAAAACAAAGGGTTTTTTCAAATCTAATTATAACCTGAACATGGCTCCAAATCAAAAGATGAGTTAGACTCTTCAAGAGAATGTTTTCCACCACTTGGTTCATACCAGTCTCCCCCTGACACTAATATGAAAACAGTTTAGAGAAGAACTGGGGTCGGCAAGGGGACTAAAGACAATAAGCTCTAAGGAAGACACACCATGAATATTAGTTACTTGTACATACTGTTCTTCTCATTTTCTAATTTCTCTGGCCATCTCATTTGTTGTTAACTGCAATAGCACATTTTCTACTGATTTGACTTTAGCTTTGTCTGCATTATTTAAATGAAACCTGACTAAAAAGTGTCTGATATCTGTCCACACTAAATTTTGATAAGACCAGTGAAGGCTGACATTGACTGTTAGTAAAATCAGAGACTGCCTAACATGATCTTGGATAGAAAGCCAAATGATAGGATTTGGAACGGACCATTTTGCTGGTCTAAGGTGAAATCGCATGGGAAAAATGTGGTTTGCTACGTGAATACTTCTTCTGACAAAAGGATATATTTACATATAATAAACATGCCAAACATGTTTCCAAAATGAGTTTCTATATAAAATAAATATACCTACTTTTGTTTCTATAAATCTATATGAGGAACAAAAACTGCAGTCTGCGGATTTTTCAAAATGCTAAAAGCTATTAGATACCACAGCTTATGACTTATTTTCCTAAAATATAACCTTATATTGTGTTAAATCAATTATTGTGACACAATTTTCTGCCACATTTTCTTGAACTCTAAATCTTATAAGATAAACACTTGACATTTAATGAAGATGTGTTATCCTGTTCCTGTGGAAATATAAGAATAAAAATATATTTTTGTGTTTATGTACAACTCAAAGACACATCTCTTCCTGACAAGGATAAGGTCACTTGTCATTAGATTGTATTTGCTATCTTAAAATTGATATGTAACCAGTGAAAAAGTAAAACCATTTAAAACTTTAGATGTGTGATAGAGATACTGACCTTTTCCTCTACCAGGTTATGTATATACAAGCTACCTCCTCTTTTCTCAAATTACGAGTATGTTTGAAAAGGCAAACTCTGTCAAAATTGGTACATTACTTTTATTTTCTTGTTATAAGTGCATTTTTGTTTTCAACTCTAACACTTAAGATTTTAACTAAACTTCCTTACAACAAAGACATTTTCACTGCAAGAGATTTCTGAAAAAAAGTACCTTCAGTTATGAACAAAAAATTTTTACTTCTTTTGAGATCATGCAAAACAAAATTTCTAGAGTTAAGTAAAATTTGTTAAAGTGGGTAATAAAAACAGATTAAAAGGCAGACTGAAAAGAGGTATGTATGGAATAATACTATTTTTTAAATACATTGCTACAATATTGACTTTTTTATATTTATTTACATATATCTAGACCTTCCAAATAACATCTAGGAATGTGAAAATTGGAAATTAATGATGCTTAAATTATTTGAGTTGTGATACTGTTTATTATTTATTATTTACTGTGTTTTAATGTGTCGTAAATTTCCTGTAGTGAACAAGTGTTAGGTTTAAAGTTGTAAAATAGTATGCCAATAACAATTTTAAACCAGCCAATTTTAAGATTACAAACTATTGTTTTGATTTTTAATAATTTTTCAGGACTTATTCTTTAAATTTTCATTCATTTATTCCTCTCTCCTTGAGGTCTGTATTGGGTAAGGTAAAGATAATTGAGATGGCAGTCTAGAAATTCCCAGTGGGAACCTTAAATCCGTTATGTTTTGGGTGGCCTTCGATGTGCCTTAAATTTGCAGGGTTAAAGCAAATGAGAACTCTTTCCTAATTCTCATTGCTTCTGCATTTGTTTAGTACCTTTTTAGAACCATTTTTTAAATGTTTTATTTATTTTTGAGACAGAGAGACAGTGCATGAGAGGGGGAGGGGCAGAGAGAGAGGGAGACACAGAATCTGAAGCAGGCTCCAGGCTCTGAGCTAGCTGTCAGCACAGAGCCTGACGCGGGGCTCGACCCCACGAGTGTGAGATCTGACCTGAGCCGAAGCCGGAGGTTTAACTGACTGAGCCACGAAGGCACCCCTAGAACCATTTTTAATGAATATAAATAATAAGAGTTTATTGTGATTTTGCTTAAATATGAGGAAACAATTTCATTACTTACAGATAAGTACTGGAAATGATCATTGAATGTCCTTTCTTAGCAAAAATATATACTTTAAAAATCAAGTGGGATTATGAGAGGAGGATTGTTTTTTCTGTTTTATTTCCAGATACCTCCAGCACCTAGAATGGCATCTAATCCATACTGATGGCCACCAACATTTATGAATTAATTAAATGAAGTTTTTCATATTCCTTATTTCCTTCAAATTACATTCTAAATAATTCCCCCATATCTTTAATTACTCTTCACAACCCTAATATTTTTAATGTTTATTTATTTACTTCTGAGAGAAAGAGAGCACAAGCAGGAGAGGGCAGAGGAAGAGAGGGAAACACAGAATCCAAGCCAGGCTTCCAGCTCCATGCTGTCAGTGCAGTGTCCGACATGGGACTCGAACCCATGAACTGTGGGACCATGACCTGAGCCAAAGTCTGGCGCTTAACCAACTGAGCCACCCAGATGCTCCCACAGCATTTTTCTTCTCCAGTTTTCAAACTCTTTCTTCCTAAAGAAATCATTATCAGTATTAGTGTGGTGGCACCTGGGCATCCCACTTTGGCTCAGGTCATGATCTCACGATTCACGGGTTCGAGCCCTGTGTTGGGCTCTGTGCTGACAGCTCAGGGCCTGGAGCCTGCTTGGGATTCTGTGTCTCCCTCTGTTTCTGTCCTCCACCACGCCTGCTCTGTCTCCGTCTCTCAAAAATAAACATTAAAAGAAGAGTTTATTGCATTTCTCTATCACCCTGCTTTCAGAGGCAAACACCAGACACCCCAATAATATATCCAAAGTAGTAAAACTCAGGTGTGTGAGAACTTGGGTGCCAGGGCCAGGTTAGGGCACCGTTTCCTCAGGACTCTTGCTTGTCCTCTGCCGGACTCCCCCACCTCCACCCTTCCCCGTGTTGAGCTCAGGCTGACCCCTTTCACAACCGGAAACACTCAGAGAGATGACGAGTCCTCCCCACCTGCCGGCTGCAGGAGCAAGAGAGAACGCCTCCAGCCATCAGATTATTGTAGTCTCCACTTTAGAAGAGAGAGACCCTGCTTTCGCTATCCAGATTTAGAAAGGTGCCTTCCTAGACAAGTTCACTCTTCGCTCCAGGAATTTCTTGCCCAAGAAAATAACTCTCTCAACCAGTCAATAATGCCATGGCTTGCTGACAAATGACCCAAACTGTTCCCTTTTCAAGACCATATTTTGTTCATTGGGGCAAATCGCCTTTTTCAGAACTACAGATCCTTTCGCTGAGCAAACCATGCAACTCACCAAAATACCTGATTAGTCAGTTTTATTTCAAGGTCTTCACCTTACTCTGTGCATCAATCTTAAACTAATACTGAGCCTAACGAATACCAGAGGGTGAAATCCAATTCTGCTCTTCCTATTCTGAGATGATGCTGAGACTCCGTCAAGGTGGTACTCTCCTTGTTATTGTGGACATGAACTCAGGTTTCATGATCCACAGAATTCCAGTAGCATTTTTGAAAATCAGCACCCAGCAATTTTGATTAAACCGTGGCCAGGATTCAATGCAGAGATAGCTCTACCTTTCTGTCTAGTCCTAAATTTATTCCGTTCTCAAGGAGCATGACATCACTATCAACAACCACAGCAAACATACATGCGTACCTTCCTACATCTGTCTGTCTGTCTGTCCGTCTATTTATATTCCTAATCACATAACAGCTACTCCTCTAATTCTCCACAGTGAAATCTATGTGAAGATTAAAAAGAAAACATCTGTGTGATAGAGCAAATCTAGCTGAACATTTATAGAATTTATATAAAAATAAAAAAACAAGGATGCCAAACTTAAATGCATTTTACTGAAATGCTTTTGTAATTCATTAAAAAAATACTTCAGTGTTTAAATCAAACACTATATTGGTTGATTGATTTATACTCATGCTTCAAAATATTATTTTGAAACACTTTTTTTTCAATAGTCTTTTCTTCAAACCAGGAACTCCTGTATTTGCCAAGAAAATAAATTGCATTCTACCCTTGAAAGCATTGAATCCATTTGACATATAAAATGCATTAGGTTTGAGTAGAGGCCAAACTTTGAGTGTTTTCCTCATCCCTGCTGTTTAAGCTGGTGAACGTATGACCTAATATATAATCCATGGTTTTAGAATTGCTGTGAAATGTGTTATAGAACAAAAAAATAACTTAAGATGTTATCATTGCAGAAACAGGATGTAGTATATGTGGAATCTCTGGGTATTATTATTTTTTTTAATTTTTTAATGTTTTATTTATTTTTTATACAGAGAGAGACAGAGCATGAGAGGGGGAGGGGCAGAGAGAGAAGGAGACACAGAACCGGAAGCAGGCTCCAGGCTCTGAGCTAGCTGTCAGCACAGAGCCTGATGCGGGGCTCCAACCCACAAACGTGAGATCTGACCTGAGCCGAAGTCGGAGGCTTAACCGACTGAGCCACCCAGGCGCCCCTCTGGGTGTTATTTTTAATAGCTGTATGTGAAACTAAAGATTTCCCAATATAAACAATTTAATTAAAAAAATGTGGGCGCCTGGGTGGTTCAGTCGGTTATGCGTCCAACTTTGGCTCAGGTCGTGATCTCTTGGTTTGGGAGTTTGAGCTCCGTGTCAGCTTCTGTGCTGACAACCCAGAGCCTGAAGCCTGCTTCCGATTCTGTGTCTCCCTCTCTGTTTGACCTTCCCCTGCTCATGCTCTGTCTCTGTGTCTCAAAAATAAATAAATAAATAAATAAATAAATAAATAAATAAATAAATAACTGTAAAAATAGTGGGAGACAATAGTACTTGTCTCCAGTTCCACATATAAAGATCATGGGAATTGCCACTCTACTCTAGCAAGTAAAGGGATAAACAGACTGAAAAATCAATTCTTGAATTCATAAGAGATTGAGAACACTGGGCAAACCTCACACTCCAAGAGTAGAGGGAGGGAAACAGGTAAATTCAGGGAGACATGGCTCACAGAGCAGGCACTCATGAGTTGAAACTGCCATCCAAACCAGGCTTGGGTAGGAAAACCTGAACTTCAATTGATGAATTGTTAGAGTCTTAGCATCAATAAGTCCAAGAGTTAAACACTCCTGGGGTACTAATCAAAGGAGGGTCATCACACTATTGTTAAGTTTACTTACTGGAGCTGTGATTAGGTTGCCATTGTGAATAACAGAGAAAAATTCCCCTTCTGGCAGGAGTAAGGGGGGAGCATTCATTTTGAAATACACCAGAGTGCTCTGATCTTCTTAAGACCTGTCCTTAGGGGAAACTACTTAACCAGATCCCTAACTGTTGGGGTATTCAACATCCTGCTAGGAGTCCTACCTAATGCAAGACAAGAAAAGGAAGTAAAAATTATACAGATTGAGAAGGAAAAAGGAAAACTGTTTTTGCCCTCAGATGACATTATCTATGTAGAAACTGACCATAAAACTCCGGAAACCAATAAGTGATGGTCGCAAGTTTTTAGAATACAAGGTTACTACATCAAAGATATTTGCTTTCCTGTCCGACAGCAAGGGACAAATAGAACTTTCTCCCAAAAATAAAAAAAGCATTAAAAGAATAATAAAATTTATATGGAAAAGCAAAAGACCAAGAATAACCAACACAACATTGAAAGAGAGTAGCAACATTGGAGATTGATAGCTACTTTACATTAAGACTTAGTATAAAGTTATAATAATCAAGACAATGTGATATTGCTTAAAATTATATACACAATGTAATCAATAAAATAGAATTGAGAACCAAGAAATAGATCCCCATAGTCAATTGGTCTTTGACAAAATAGTAAAGGCAATCTAATGGAATAAAGATATTCTTTTCAACAAACATGTTGGAACTACTGGACACTTACATGCAAAAACAAACAAACAAACAAAAGAGAATCTAGACACAGACCTTATATCCTTTACAAAAATTAATTTAAAATGGATCATGGACCTAAATGTAAATTGCAAAAGTATAAAACTCCTAGAAGATAACATAGGTAAAAACCTAGGTGACCTTGAGTATGGTGATGACTTTTGAGATATGGCAGCAAATGCATGACCCATGAAAGATATAATAGATAAGCTGGACTTCATTAAAATTTTAAAAACATACATGTATTCTGCAAAAGACACCAAAAGAGTGAGAAATAAACCACATACTGGGACAAAATATCTGTAAAATATACATCTGATAAAGAACTATTATCCAAAATACACAAAGACCTCTTAAAAATCAACATTAAAACACAAATAGCTCAATTAAAAAATATGCCACAGTTCTTAACAGATTCCTTATCAAAGAAGATATATTGATGGCAGGTGAGCACAGAAAAAGATGTTCCACATCATAAGTCATTAGTAAATGGAAATTAAGACAATAATCGGATACAATGTACCAGGCAGAATGGCCAAAGTCTGGAACATTCAACATCAAATGGTGACTAGGGTATAGAGCAACTGGGCTTCTCATTTGTTGTTAATGAAAATGCAGAACCGTATAGCCCCTCCGAACAATAATTTGATGCTTTCTTACAAACTGAAATGTACTCTCTTACTATACAACCCAGCAATCACATTCATCGATATCTGCCCAAAGGTGTTGAAAATATGTCCACACTATCACCTGCACACAGAAGTGTACGGCAGCTTTATTTGTGATTTTCAAAACTTGGAATGTCTTTTAATTGGTGAATGGAGAAATTGTGGAAGATTCAGACAATGGAGTATTTTCAAAGCTAAAAGAAAATGAGCTTTCCTCTCATGAAGACATGTGGAAGAAATGTAAATGTATATTACTGTGGGAAACAAGACAATCTGATAAATCTACATCCTGTGAGATTTCAAGTGTATGATATTCTGGAAAAGGTAACATTGTGATAACAATAAAAAATCAGCAATTTCCAGGGTTTAGAAGGCAAAAGAAGTGAATAGGCAGACCACAGAGGATTTTTCAGGCAGTGAAAATACTCTAAGACTATAATAATGGGTAGGTGTCAATATACATTTGTCCAAAACCCATAGATTATAAAACACCAATCATGGATCCTAATGTAAACAGTGGATTTGTGGTGATTGTCATGTGTCATTATAGGCTCATCAGTGCCAACATATGCACACTCTAGTGGGGGATGTGATGGTGGAGAAGCCAATGCATGTGTGGGGTGGAGAATAGGAAAAACCTCTGTACCTGCCTCTACATTTTGCTGTAAACCTAAAAGCACTCTTAAAAAAACGGCCTTTTAAAAAATCACCAATACCAGTTCTAAAAAAAAGAAAGGAAAAATATATGCGTATAAACTATTGTTCACCCAGTACAATCATTAGAAAATGGTCTATCACAGATCATTCCTCCCAGGGAATCAAGTCCATATATCTAAATATAGAGGTGTTGGCTTGTTCGTGCTCAAGTTCATTGATTTTTCCCCACCCCTAACTTCATTGTCTTTCTTCTCCTTCTCTTCAGATCATCTGGAGAATTCAGTTAACAGGGGGAAGTGTCGAAAATGGAATAAGAAAAGGGAAGAATCCAGGAATTTCTTCGGTTCTCTACGTGCTTTGTGTGTCCTCTCAGGCCTGATGTCAGACTCCCCATGACTCCCATCTTCCATCTTCCAATGGTGGTGGTATCCTCTGGCCTCCAGGAACATCACTCATTTAATTTTGCTCAATAGCATCTTAAGACAGTCAATAAACTTGGGGTTACCTAACATGCCCATGGCTGCTCTTTTGGTCTTTGCTTTCTTGTCGGGACCTTGACTGATAGAACGGTGTAAAGAGGTCAACCAATAGGAAAGCAGGCTCACATAAGAGAGGGATCCTGTTCAAATAAGCACTCTTGGAAAAGCTCACAGAAACTACAATATCTGGTTTTTCAAAAGGAGCCATTTTTTCTTTCTACATTTCCACAATGCTCTATATTGGAGCTTTTACTCACTATATCTTGCTTTGTTCGTGTTGCCTTCCCCTAGGCTAATCTAAAACCTTGTTGTTTTCTTCTGTCTCTCTCTTCTTTATATAGAAAAATGCCTATATATTATATTAAAGTTCCCAATAAATATGTTTAACAATTTATCGCATTTTTAATTTCCCATACCTGAAATCTTGTAATAAATAATAAGAGTTTAGTATGGCATGTTATTTAAATGCCCTATGGGCCTCCTAATTGATAATCTGTATGAATTAACTAACTCTATAAGTAAAATTCATGTAAATCAAGATTTTTGCCTAAAAAGCTAACAGCATTTTTACATGAAACTGTATTTCTTGGTTCTAAATTTACACAACTAACATCATCAATTTTTTAATCATCTCATTGAGTCATACCTAAGTACAAACTACAGCTGGGCTGTCACATTATTAAGGTTTTGGTTTTTAAAAAAACCTGTTTTAATTTGTTATTTCTATATGCTGTTATCAATTGACTAATTGTTTTTCTTCAAACCATTTGACATTGTATTAAAGTAGAAGATAACTGTTTTCAAAATTTATTTCTTTTACCTACCAATAGCCAGATAACAATGTTGAATTCTGGAAATCTGTTTTATTTCTCAGTGGAGCGGTTTGACACATATGAGTTTATCATCCTTCTGAATAAAATTTACCTAAACTTACTAGGGAAATCATATATGACAGAATCTTGAATTATATCCTTAGGGTAAAACTATGGAAGAATATTATATTTCTAGGAAAGAGGTGCTCGCAGTGTCTTACCAGGTTTCCTCATATTTCCTGCATGTTACCAACTGGCGAAAAATTGCTAATTAGTATAAAGGAGTCATTAAATATAATTAGAAAAGGCTGTCGATAAAGATATTGAGAGAGGACATATTTTAGATTAGACGTTTTTACTTATTATTTCTTTTATTTCAAATCAGGAATTCAGACAGTACTCAAATCACATGGAATTATCAGAAAATCATCAGACATTAAATCTTTTTTTTCCACTCTGATGTTCAATCACTTCCTAAAAATATGAAATAGACAATGAAATTGATCAGAGTTTGGTTTCCATGGTCTTCCAAATTGGTTTCATTACCATTCTGAATAAACAGACTCTTCAATTAATGAAAGATGTGAAAACAAGAGTTAGTATTTGTTTTTATTGGGTTGAGAAGTAATTTTATTTATTTTAAAATGCATCCAAAGTTTCATTTGGGAAGAACGTTCATAATTGGCATCTGTTAATCATTTCAGAGTTAAATACGACAGTGAAACCAGACAGAGAGATTTTCAGGGGAAATTAATTTTGTTTGGATTCTTTGGCAAGGAGATGATTAAAAAGGAAAGCCTTTCTGTAGCAACGATTAAAAACAACATTTCCGACTAACGGGTTTAGGTAGACAGTTGAACAACTTATTGAAAAGGCTTAAGTTTAAGGGTTTAAGGGTATAAAAAAAAACCAAGCATTTTTAAAAACGTGATAATAAGAAGATTTCTGTACTTTAAAATTGTATTGGAAATATGGCTATGTTTTTTGGCAAGAAAATTTAGACACAGTTTTAGCTGCCTGCCTGTTGAACATTTGGCCTTTCTTTCCAAGGCAATCCATTATGTGTAATGTGTAAGCAATGGTAAATGGTAACTATCATTACCAGGTGGTTATTTGCAATGCAAATTCTAAACCCTAAGTCATAGATGGTTGGCTCTGGCCTTTGCCAAACAGCTGGGTTTTGAACCTTAAACTCATAGGATGGCCAACACTATAATTCCACAAGAATCTCTCTAAACATACTAATTTTTTCCCCAATGTCATTCATCATTTTTCATATAGCACCTAGTAGCCTAGTGTGGCATTAGAGACACAATAAAACTGGATTAGAAAATCATGTTCCTTCTTCCTTGGAAAATAATTTTTGAAGGAAAAAATATATCTCATGCAAAATTACTGACAATATACATTAAATATATTTACTATTTAAAAATTGAATTTTGTCTTTATTTGTTATACAAGCACTTCACAACTGCTTTTTTAATGTTTATTTATTTTTATTTATTTATTTTAATATAATTTACTGTCAAATTGGTTCCCATCAACACCCAGTGCTCATCCCAACAAGTGCCCTCCTCAAAGCCACCACCCACTTTCCCCTCTCCCCCACCCCCGTCAACCCTCAGTTGTTCACAGTATTTAAGAATCTATTTATTTTTGAGAGAGAAGGAGAGTGCGTGAGCAGGGAATGGGCAGGGAGAGAGAGACACACACAGAACCCAAAGCAGGCTCCAGTCTCCAAGCTGTCAGCACAGAGCCCAATGCAGGGCTCGGACTCAGAAATTGTGAGATCATGATCTGAGCTAAAGTCAGTTGCTTAACCAACTGAGCCACTCAAGCACCCCTTTCATGGTTGCTTTTTGACTGGTGTTTGGCCCAATAATTCTACTGAAATTACCCACAAACATCACCGACAAACTACTGATCAAAATACTCCTTTCCTCCAGGAACCCTCATTCTTCTTGATCAATCTATTGAACAGCCTTGATCAAATCTAATTTATTTTCATAGTCTTTCTCTTAACATTCTGTGCTCTGTCACTATTGTCTGCATTTTCCTGGGCTGTTCAGAAAGCCTCAATAGCCATCCATTCACCCTTGGTCTTCAAAATTCTTACCATGCTACTTATTTCATAATGTCACACTGAAGCTGTAGGTGGACTTTCTTTAAGTGTATTTATTTTGAGAGAGAAAGAGACAGAGAGAGAGAGAGAGAGAGAGAGAGAGAGAGAGAGGGATTTCCCATGTATACACGAGTGGGGGAAGGGCAGAGAGACGGGGAGAGGGAATCTCCAGCAGGTTCCATGTTCTCAGCACAGAGCCTGACATAAGGCTGGACGTCATGAACCACGAGATCATGATCTGAGTCAAAGCCAAGAGTCCCTTAACCTACTGAGCCACCCAGGCACCCTGGTAGGTGGATTTAACTGTTCTTCCTTAATACGTCTATTGCATGTTCCTAAATCAAGTGTCTTGGATACTTGAACTTCAATTCTCTCATATATTAAATAGGAATAATAATAACACTTTCCAGAATGCACTTCGCTTGTTTGTTTTGAAAACAAATTACTTAATACAGCAATAACATAAAGTGAATGGCAGTCATTGTTAGATTATTGAGAAAATCCGCTCTCCACTAGTACTGATTAAAACAAACCACGCCCTTACTCCATTAAAGAATTTATTATACTTTACTGCAATCCTACATTTAAAGTCATTTTCTGCCACAAGACTGTGAATTTGTGGAGACAGGAAGTGCACCGTTATTATTAACCCTGGTATCATCTTCACTGAGCACAGAACTGACATGTAGTTAGTGGTGGAAACTCAAGAAGGAATTGTTGAATATATATTGTAAATTGATAAATAAATAATATACTAAATATATGATAAACAAATGTCAATTACATATGACTTGGTGTATATAGAAAATGTAGAAATTACAAATAAATTCATATGTTAATTATTCATTCACTCAATTATCTCAATTTTTCTTAGTAACATTATGGAAAAAATACAGTAATTCAATATTTCTATTTTGGTCTCATTAATTGAGTGCCAAAAGGTACCTATCCAGCCAGTGAATCTGTAGAGGGGTCCCAACTTTCATTTTGGTAAGTAAACCATCTTAGTTTTTCCACGGTTTCACTTAAATTCCAATCAGCACATTATGAGCCGTCCATTCATTTAGATGTTCTTAAATGTAATATGCAATTAGTACCCTAGCATTATCAAAGAATGCTACTTCAGAACAATTCATCTTTTTGGATACATTAGATGGTGAAAATAGGCATAAGATTCAAAGTATATTTGATCTGGTAAATTAAACCAATGGTTAAAATTGTCTTTAAAATTAATGACTCGTGGGGTGCCTGGGTGGCTCAGGTCCTGATCTCACAGTCCATGGGTTCGAACCCTGGTTCAGGCTCTGTGCTGACAGCTCAGAGCCCGGAGGCTGCTTCGCATTCGTGTCTCCCTCTCTCTCTGCCCCTCCCCCGCTCACTCTCTGTCTGTCTCCCAAAATAAAACAAAGACATAGAAACAAAAAATCAAGTTGACGATTCTTCTCTGGTGTCCGTGTCACCGTTGGTTTCTGCAGACCATAGTCTGAGGGCTGCGGCGGATCCTAGGAAACTTCTTTTTCAATGATTTCCTCCTTCCCTTAACACCTTTGCAGGTAGTAGGATTCCAACGTCCTCCAGAATGTCTTTTTCTCTGTTTTTAAAGATTCACTTTTTTCTCTAGAGTTTAAAACAGATGGCTTGAGTACTAGGAATATTTGTGAAGTTTCCCAGTCCTTGCAAAATAGGAAACAGAAAACATTTTTATTTTAAATTAATGAAATTGTAATGTGTGGGTTTTTACCTTAATAACTAACAATAATAACTGCATACTTTTTATTTGGGTTTATTGATAATGGCAACCTTGAGAAAATATTTTTTAAATGTTAACAATTTATCAATTTAGAGTGAGATATTTATCTGAATTAAATAAATGCCATAGAAATGTTAGTTGATCCATTTTCATTGATTTGCATCTCCCGTCACTTAAAAATAACTCTCCCTTGGGGTGCCTGGGTGCCTCAGTTAGTTGGTTAAGCATTGGACTTTAGCTCAGGTCATGATCTCACAGTTCGTGGGTTCAAACCCCGTGTCGGGCTCAGAGCCTGGAGTCTGCTTTGTATTCTGTTTCTCCTTCTTTCTCTCTGCACCACTCCTGCTCGGGCTCTGTCTTTCTGTCTGTCTGTCTCTCAGATACAAACATTAAAAATTAAAATGAAAAATAATTCTACCTTTCTTGCAAAGTCCTCCAGGCCTGAACATCCAATCTTTTGTGTTATGTTGGTATGATTTAACTATAGTCTAAAAAGAATATTCTAACATGTCTGTGTTACTTCTAGCTTTTTCTTCTTCCTTCTTCTTTTTACACTTTCTTGCATTTTCTTTCTCTTAAAAAATCACTGCTTTACATTTTTTCTAATTTATGGTTTTAAAAATTAACTGTCATACATGAAAAAGCTGAAAATATTAGTAATCGGTTAAAATAAACAAGTATCACCTTTGAAATGAGCATACTGTGTGCTGAGCAGTCCTGATAGGGGTTCCTGTCACCTGCCCTCATCATCTCTAAGGTCTGGTTTTCAGCATTTTCTGGCAGTTTCATTCCAAAGGAGCCGTAGAGATACCGGAATCCCAGATCTGAAGACACCTCCAAGGTAGGGATCCCGAGTTTCTTACAGAGATAGCCACTCTTTCTTCCAGATGCTTTCTGAATGCCATCCTATGGGAGGCTTGGAAAAAGATATTTGAAAAATCCAGCATCACAGGGATGGGGGTAACAAATAGAAGAGATAAAGACCTTTATAAATTCTGATCCAAATACATGCAATTAGAGATGAACTGTTAGAATATCAGCTAAGCTACTTATTGCCTAAGATCTATAAAACTAATGGTGTTTGTCTAGCACTTTTTACAGAAGAATCTAATGCTTTTATTTTTTTTAAGAATATACACATATACTGGCCGTCAGGCCATCCTTAAAGTGGGGCTGTTTTTAGGTTTACTAAATAGTGTTTTTTAAACAAAGATAACTTTTAAAAGTAATACTGTTAGACCTATGAATGCAAACATATGGTATCTGTCCTTCTCTGCCTGACTTATTTCGCTTAGCATTCACCCTCAAGGTCCATCCACTTTCCTACAAATGGCCAGATGTCATTCTTTCTCATTGCCATGTAGTACTCCATTGTATATATATACCACATCTTCTTGGCAGGGGACCATGGGGAGAGGAAGGAGGAAAGAGAGCAAGGAAGAGATCAAGGGAGACTACTGAATACTGGAGAAGAACCATGGACTGAAAGGGCAGGGG
>NC_043703.1:7166993-7194133 GCF_006229205.1 Suricata suricatta | reverse complement strand
ACTGGAGAAGAACCATGGACTGAAAGGGCAGGGGGAGGGGGGGAGGGGGTGATGATCATGGTGGGGGTCACTTGTGGGGAGAAGCACTGGGTGTTATATAAAAACAAATTTGACAATAAACTATTATAAAAAATAAATAAAACCATAAAAAACATGCACAAAAAAAAAGTAATACTAAAAGGTTGCCACAATCACATTTCAAATGAAAAAAACATGAATTGATCATTTATCCTAAATGGATAATTGCAAAAATCTTGAATTTAATTTTTACCTACTTCATTTTGTTGCACTGACATATCACACACACACACACACACACACACACACACACGCACGCACAGACATGCACCCACATGCATAGACACGCACCCACCCACACACACACAAATAACCTTGGAAAAACAGCTAAGGCTTCAGAATCACAGAGAAAGAGAATTATATATTCAACCTGACAAAATGCTTCTTTTTGACGACGTTGTGGGCTTTCTTATATTAAAGGAAAGATACAAAATCTCGAGCCAGATATGCAGTCAAAATGATTTTCAAATGTTGATAGTTACACTTCTTTAAATGAACATAAATCTCAGCAAATAAATGTCAGCCCTCTCTATGCATGGAGCCTGAAATCTGTATCTTGTAGTGAAAAGCTGATGTGAAATAATGATTTATATCACTGATGTGACATTCTTTGGTCGAAGAAAAGGCAGATGCAGTCAGTGGAGGATTGAAGAGCTGCTCATGTCATTGGTGCCAGGAAACATCGAGAAATTCATTTTTTCCTTTTTTAATTCATCCTACATGAATCTGTTTACCTGTGCTCTGGGGGTAGAGATAGGACCGTTGATGTTACAGCAGCCGTTCATCAAGCCCACTGTATAGACTTTTCCAACATAGAAGCAACCTGTTTATTACATCTTGATTGTCTATGCATAGAGTTCTGATATCAGAAGTGTTATAACAGGAAAAGAAGATGGCACGTTAATAATTTTATGAGCATAATGTATTCCTTGCATGTTTTAATTAATATGCTGGTCTTCAAGTAATGCTTTTCTGTTCCCTGTGTGTCTCCCAGCTGTAGCACGTCTAACTAAATTATCCTTCTCCCCCTGTATTTAAGAACAGTAGCAAGGGAAAAATTTTTTTCTTTTCATTCTGAGAGAAATCTTAAATAAATTATAATACTTGCTAGGCATACTGAATTTACATAACTTTATGTACAGTTTTGCTAATGGAAAATTTATAGATTGTAATACATAACATATAGTATATTATGTATAATAGTATATATTTTCATACACATAATACACACACTATGTACTTAACCATAGAAAGTTTTAATTATGAATCTTTACATTAAGTAATAAAGTTTGATTTTTTTATTACCTAAAAGCATATCTTATTTATATCCAGACTTCCCTGCATGAAATGACTTAAGTCCTCTGATCCATACACAAATATCCCATTGTTTTATACAGGAACTGTTAAAATATATGAAAAGAAATTTCTCATACAAGGTAGTTTGCATGTAGGCAATTATCTGTCTCTCTTTCATAAGGGACCTAATGTGAAGGGTTTTCTTGAAAGCAAAATTTAATATATTCTCTCCAAAATGTATAGACATATCCCAGAAAGTGACTCAAGAGAATGAATTGGTAGATTAAGCATCCTAGTGCGCTCTAATACATATTTCACAAAGATTCGTAGGTGTAAATGTTACCACAAAAGAGTTCTTAAGTCAAATAAAATTGGATGGATCTTGATGAAGTACAGAAATATTCTCACTATCAAATGGGCATCAGGATGCTTTGCTGGTCTGTGGGTTGTGCTAAGTAATTTTGTGGTACAGAGGATGCCGTAAGAGTGAGCAGGAAGGAGAGGGCTAAATATTAGGTGTCTTTCTCCCCATTGTCTATTTATCAAAGGTTCTCTCATTCTATTTCCTGAGAACAGTCAACAGATTGAGTGTTTGATTGCCTTACTGTGATTTGTGCACACTCTAAGAATGGAGGAAAGGTATGGACAGTGTGGATGCAAAGCAATCCATCAGGTCTGTATCATTGTTTTGTCATGCAAACATTAACAGTAGCCATCAGCTACGCACTCCAGGGAGGGGAAATAACTGAGTACCCAACTGGTCACGGCTCTGAGTCCTACATCCCCCTGATTCCTCACTATCAGGATGATTTTCCTGTGTTAATTGGTGGAGCAAGTAACACCAAGTCCTAAAGAAGGTTATACCCAACCTAATATGAATTTGCTCCCACTCCCTGCCCCAGGACATTTGATGATATCTGGATACATGTTTGGTTGTCCTAACTGAGAATGGGAGCTACTGGTATCTAGTGGCAGAGACCAAGGATGCTGCCGAAAGTCCTATAAGGCACAGGACAGATTCCCCTACAACAAAGAATTATCTGATCCAAAAAATTAATAGTTCTACAGTGCGAGTTTGGGAGATCCCAGATTAGAAATGTAAAGAGGCTGTCAAAGAAGGTAACTTGGGGAGGGAGGAAGCAAGGGAAAGGACAGAATGAAGGAAAGAGGAAGGGAGAGAAAAACAACCATTAAACATTTGCCAAAGAAATGACTTAGCAAAACCAACCTAAGTCATTCTTTTGGGAATTCACATTAATAGTTAAAATGAAACGTGTGGACATCGTGCCAAGTACTGTGGTCGATACACAACAATTTAACATGCTTTCCTTTAGGATTAATAAACTCAATTTAAACTTTATTTAACTCAATCTTTTGTTTTCTGAATCTAACCCTATCATAAAAGTCTTCAATCTGTGGAGTTAACAGGAAAAATAATTATGACATACCTCACAACTGAATCAATTGAAAACACAGAGCTTGAAAATTAGTCACTACCAAGAATAAAATTTGTGTTAAAGAGGAATATGTTAGTTTGGAAGATGTGTAAAACATGGCAAAATAAAACATGGTGTAGGATGCAAAAGAAAGTGATTTAAAATAGCATCTCATATAATTGCATGTCATATTGAATTATTAAAATGTTACTTTGTGAGCAAGACATTCTTCCTATATCTATCTATCTATCTATCTATCTATCTATCTATCTATCACCTATCTATCTATCTATCATCTATGTGTATATCTTTCTGGAAATTAATCATATTAACAGGATACTTTGGGATCTAGAAGGGTCACAACTTTGGGAAGAAACTTAATGAAGCTCTCTATGGCCATTCTTTGAAATCCAAGTGCCTTGCTTGGTCTTCAAACAATCAGGTCAAAGCTTTTTTCTCTCTGTCAGTCATTTACTACCAGAGATATATAGGAAAATACCAGAAGAGAAAGAGAAAGGCAGGAAATTAGCTTCATATTACCAATGTATTCTTTTACTAATGATCTAAATTACATATTAACCTTTACCCTATCATTTGAATGTTCAATTGAATAATCAGTCAGTTAAAATAAAGTATATCAAAAATCTCACTGGATTATTTATTTTCCTTTGAAGAAGTAGACTGTAATGTAATGAAATGATTTACATTTAAGTCAGTTGAATGCGTAGGAAAATACATTTCATCATATTTAGTTGTTAGGGCAAAGATTGTGATACATTATTTTGATGCTTGACTTCAACCTACGAAGAATTCAGTTTGCAGTGAAGCAAAATCATCAGAGGAAAAGGAAGATGAGATATTCTGTCTTGCCTTGTCTGGTAGGTTTGACTAAACAAACTTAAGCATCACTGGCTTCCCAGTTTGATTTACTTGCTTTGACTATCTAAGGAATCATAATATATATATTGACACCTTTATAACAGCCTTTCTGTAGGGAGAGTGCAGGTTTCTGAAGAATTGCAAAATTAAACATACAGAATGTATTTTTTAGGTATTGAAAATCTAGTAAGATTACTTGTTGTAAACTCATTTTTAGCAGTTTCCCATAATTTAATTCTTTTCTATTAGGTCGGTATCTCTTTAGAAGATTTCGTAACTCTGTAACATAACTCTTGAAATATAAAATTTCAATTTGCAGCAATAGCTTTAAGATAAGCTCAGTTTAAGTAATAAAACTTTTTATTAATCTCAAAATCTTTAAAATTATTTGTTTAGTAAATTTTTGGCATAGACATTAACTCTGTTTAAATCAATTTCAATTCTGTCCAGAATAAGCAGAGTAGAGAGTATGTCATGGTTAGGCTTAGAAATTACTCTTTAAGAGAATCTTTTCTGGAGGGTAACTAGCAGATATCTGGGGGTTTGTTTGTTTGTTTGTTTAAAAATCACTTTATTGGGCACCTGGGTGGCTCAGTGGGTTAAGCATCTGACTTCGGCTCAGGTCATGATCTCACAGTTCGTGGGTTTGAGCCCTACATTGTGCTGACAGTTCAGAGCCTGGAGCCTGTTTCAGATTCTGTGTCTCCCTCTCTCTCTGCCCCTCCCCCTCTCATGCTCTGTCTCTCTCTTATCAAAAATAAATAGAACATTTAAAAAATATTTTTTAAAAAAGGTGTTCCACATTACTAATCATCAGACTCTTCTTTTAAATTAACAAAACAAAACAAAAAAATGGGTGACTTAGTTAATTTCATTTCACAGCTTTTTCTCAAGGATCATTGTCTCATAACTCATAATACTATAATTACCCTAATAGTTGAAGACTTGAAAACCATTGCTGTTTTTTTTAATTATTTTTATTTTATTGTGTAACACCTTTACCTGTCACAATATATAAAAAATGTCTACACAATACATGTATGTGATACATTTTAAATTAACATAATAAAAACTGTGTTTTGTGTTCAAACACATTGGATATAATTACAGTGCCTAGAGACCAGGAGAGCCATCCTAGTCTTTAAAAAGTGCTACTTTAGGAGCACCTAGATGCCTCAGTCGGTTGGGCGTCCGGCTTCAGCTCAGGTCATGATCTCGCAGTTCATGGGTTCGAGCCCCACGTTGGTCTCTATAATGACAGCTCAGAGCCTGGAGCCTGCTTTGGATTCTGTGTCTCCCTCTCTCTCTGGCCCTCCCCTACTCGCACTGTCTCTCTCTGTCTCTCAAAAATAAATAAATTTTTAAGATATTAAAAATTTAAAAATAAATAAATAAAAAGTGCTGCTTTATCTTTACAAGATTAACATTAATATATTACTCATAATTGATAAAACTTAGAAGCAACCAAGAAGTCCTTCAATAGATGACTGGATGAATAAACTATGGTGCATCCAGACTATGGACTATTATTCAGCACTAAAAAGACATAAGAAGAAAGATTTATAGGAAACATAATACAGAAAGCCAGCCTAAAAAGACTACATACTGTGTGATTCCAAATATATGGCATTCTGGAAAAGGCACAACTAGGGAGACAATGAAAACATTGGTGATTGTCGGGGGTTTGTGAGGCAGGGGCTGAAGGATGAATGGGTAGAGCACAAAGATTTCTAGGTCAGTGAAAATACGCTGTATGATACGGTAATGGTGGATGAGTGCCCTTGGTCAAAACCCAGGGAATGTGCACCCAAACGGTGAACTCTAAAGAACTGTGGACTTTCGTTCATGATAATATCTTAATATCGACTCACTAATTTTAATGTATGGACCAAACTGATTCAAGATGATAAGTATGGCGGCTGCTATAAATGGTGGTGAGTGAAATATATGGGCATTCTCTTTGCTTCTTGTAAACTTACAAACCCTCACAAATAAAGTCTATTCATTAAAATAACAAAACATAAATTTACACTTTTAATAGATTATCTTGTAAGAGAAGCATACAAGCCTATGATACACTTATCATCATACAATGCAATGATGCCACCATGGATGGATCACATGGGGACACCCTTCAGATGTTGGACAGTGTTTGATATTCAAGTGATTGTGTATGTGTGTGTGTGTGTGTGTGTGTGTGTGTGTGTGTGTGTGTGTATGTGAGCTGGAAGTGTGTGTGTCCAAGAGACACTGAGGACATTATACACACTTGTTGTTTGCTATGGTATATAGTTTGACCTTCTAATGGCTAAAGAAAAAAAAATTAAGTGAAATGACAGTGAACCTGCTTGGGTTTTTTTTTGTTTGTTTCCTTTTGTTTGGATGTTGTTGCTGTTGTTTTCAATCTGCATTAAAAAGTCAATGTTGTGAGCGTCACAATAGACTATATTTTAAATCGGAACAATAATCAGCTAAAAACAAAGTCATACCTTCAAATGAAAAACAAAATTAACCTTGGAAGTTAAACACAGCACAGTATGTTAACTAAAAATGTTTTTCTGTACAGCGAGATGATCTATTAAAATGAATCCAACTAATTACTGAAGAAGCATTTTATGTGTGGCTAATGTAAATTCTGAGAGCCATTAACTTTTTAGATTCACAAAGGGAGTCATATTCTTTTACTTTGTTTATAACAAAATGCATTCTTTGTAATTGTGATTAAAATGTATTGAGGCATTTTCTCAATTTTAATCGACAAGCTAAAAAATAAGAAATGATATTCTTAAAAATTACATATAAATATATACATGTTCATAGGCTTCCATCTCAAAAGAAATGACTGTGGTTGTGAAAACAGATTACTTCCAAAATTAGTGAATTATTTATATTAAAAAACATTAAATTGTCACTTTTCTCATGTGAATTGTGGTTTATGAATAAAAACTGTGCAGATAGAAATTAGGTTTAGATATAGAATCAGATATGGTGCAGTCTAATAGAAAAGAATAAAATGATCTTTTTCTAATTTTTAAAAAAACTGTTCATAATTTACATATTTTTGAGAGACCAAGAGAGACAGCATGAGCAGGGGAGGGGAAAAGAGAGGGAGAGGCACAGAATCTGAAGCAGGCTCCAGGCTCTGAGCTGTCAGCACAAGCCTGATACAGGGCTTGAACCCACAAACTGTGAGATTGTGACCTGAACCAAAGTTGGTTGCTTAACTGACTGACCCACCCAAGTGCCCGGAGTAAAATGATCTTAACATAATATATTTAATATTTTTGTTTCAATTATAATTCCATACTTTAGAATTTGCCTCTTTTAAGTCATTTTAATTTTAATTTGGGGAAAAAATCTTAACTAGAAAGTTACCAGAGTAAAATACTATGTTTCCTTCTTTGTCTGGCTTTCTAATTAATATCACTGAATACATCAATACATACTGAGCCACAAAATAGAAATGCTGAGGATCATATTTAATAATATTATCAATAATACAATTTTGTCGCTCAAAAATTCATGTCAACAGAAATCTCACTGCAGTGATATATGCAAATTGATTTTTAGTTTTTTAAATATGATTTCTGAAGACCTTTTGGTACATCTAGTTTCTTCTAGTTCCATTATAATTCTAAAATACAGTATAGAAGAACTTTAATTCTCTCTTGGATCTCCACAATCTAATTTTGCTGTATGTAGCAAGTAAAAAGAATATGGGAGTGAGGTCAATGGAGTTTTCTTATGCAATTATGTAACTGCTTTGTGTGTGTGTGTGTGTGTGTGTGTGTGTGTGCATGCATATGCAGTCATGTGTTTTTATATGTGCACAGTGACCAGTTTTAATGTGTGAAAGACGACTGGTAAGAGAGGCAGCCAGATTGAAACTCTGTCCCTGACTCTGTGTCTCTCTCTCTCCTCTTGGAAACAGTGTGACAACATGGGCAGAGGTATTAGAATGAGCAAATGAGTCTGAAAATTACAATGGCATATCTATGCTTCCACTTCTTTGTTTTGAGATACCAGGAAGTCCCTTTAACTTTCTAAGGTTCAGCATACTTTTATATAAATCAGTTTTTAGTAATGCTTTACCTGTATCATAGAGGCAGTTAGAAGGCTGGATGAAATGCTATGAAAATAGTTTACAAATCTCTAATATACCACACAAAGGGAAGCCATTATTATTAAGCTTGAATATTAAATGCTTGTTATTACTACTATTGGACCTTATCAACCGTGGCTGTGGCTGTATCAGGAGACTCAGACAGGTAAGGGAGATATCAAAAAGAGAAAAATCAGCAATAAATACAACATATGATTGTTTCGGCAAGTAAGGCCTGTATAGGGCCAAGAGAACCTTGCAGAAAATAACAGGAAGAAGTCAAAGGAAGGGAGCTGATGAGGTCACAAGGTGCTGCTACAGGTAACCATAAGGAAGCCTGAAGTTCGGGAGAATTCCTGAGGCCTGAGGAGTCCCTTGAGGAAGACAATAAGTTCTGATACATGGTTAAAGTGTGTGCTGGACTCAAACAAGGCAAAGTCAGACTAAAGAAAATGACCTTTAGAATGAATGACTGGAACTGAAATATTAAAATAGCTATTTCCAACTGAGGAAAAACAAGGGGTGCCTGGGTGGCTCAGTCTGTAAAGTGTCCAACTATTGATGTCACCATCTCACGAGACGGAGCCCCAGTGTCTGGCTCTGTGCTGACAGTGTGCTGCGGGCTTGGGATTCTCACTTTCTGCCCCTCCTTCCCTTCCTCCCTCTCTCTTTCTCTCTCTCTCAATAAATAAATAAACTTAAAAAGAAAGAGAGAGAGAGAAAACCCAAATGTCTGGTTACTATGAAGATAATACTTTTTATTTCAAGCTTCTAAATGTGTCCTGCTAAGAATAAAAATTGTGTAGACCCCATTAACCATCTAAAGCAAATAATAGCATTTTTAGGTGTCAAAGTAAATTTGCAGGTAACCTTCTATGATCCTTCCATGATTTGCTATAACAATATCTGTTTTGAAGACGTTAGAGAGATGAAAACTCATAAAGGTTGGAGTATCTGTTGTCAGTGTGCCATTTGAAAGCAAGCTTCATGTCAATTTAAAAATATGATTTAATTTTAAAAATACACATTATTTAAAAACAACACACAGAGAGTTGGTGGAATCAATTATGTAAAGTGATGAGCACATGTAAAATTTCTTCATTGCAAGTCAAATGACATTGACCTTAACCTCAGTTATTTACTTTTGGAGGCGATTAGAGAGAGGCGCATAGGAACTGACAGAGTTCTTGAGAATAGAAATTATGTTTTATATGCCATCTTTTAAAAAGTGTTACTGAATTTTTTTGAACAGTTATTAGATTAGGTCAGAAAAACAAATGATTTTTTTAGCTAAAAAATGGTCAAAAGAAAAAAAGAAAAAAAATCAGAATTTCAAGGCAAATTAAATCTGGTCTTTAATTTCAGTAGACTACAAGGGAAAAAATGGCCACTTCCTATATATAATGACCTCAAATACGGACAGACACATATATGGGTAAATGGGAAGGAAAGATACATTTTTTTCCTGAAACTACCAAATATGTACCTAGGCCCCAGGGACTGTAAACCACACATAAAAATCATACTCAAGTGCTTAATAAAAGTTGTAAAAAAGTGATTCAGGCAAAGTTGGAAAAAAATAATGATTCATACTTTGAAAACCAGGCTTAGCCCCAAATCAAAAATATATATTGTTGAAAACTTTCATGCAGTTTACACTAAAACTAAACAGAAAGAAAAAAATTACCTAGAGGGATAATTTTTACTGGATTCTTACCTGACATTGTGGGGGAAGGAAAGGAATAATTTAATAGACCATGAACATGCAACAACACAGTAAATATATGTTTCTGGATTTGCACATAGGAGCAAATAATTTTGTTCTATGTCTAGCACCCAAAGTATAAAAGATCCCTTTGGAGGACTTCTTTGGATACAGTTCAACAATAAAGCAAAATTGTCAGAGAGGAAAAAAGATTGCACATCATGTTTTTTCTTGTATAGTAGGTTTTCCTGAACTTGAACACAATTGGTTCTGTGATTTACTTTGCTTGCTTTGTTCCTCAGTCTGATGCTGGTTTCAATCTAGAGTAAAATGGAAAATCTATACTCTGGGTCAGTTATCTTTCAGGAAGGAAATGTGAAATTGCCATTCATGAGCAGTATATAGGTATCATTCCAAAACTGATTCTCTTTGGTGATTTATCTCAGATGGTTAGAGCAAGTTTTTAATGAAATTTAGGCCACAGACCATGAATATTGAGACTGTAGTATCAGTCCCTAACAGGAGCATTTAACTTCAATACCTTCCTTCCAAAGACATTTTACCCATTTTAACTAGTAATTTTATAAGTATACCAAACAGAATGGATTATTATCTACAAAGATCAAACAGGTTTAATTTAATGACTGATAGATTACTGTTTACTCCTATAAATCACCTAAGATGACAGCAGAGTGACCATTAAAATGTTTTGAACTAAAATAATGCTAGGAACTAGGTGGTACACAGGGAAAATTTTTAGTATAACTTGAAATTATTGACTGGTCAGGGCTTCTGGGTGAATGGCCCAAGAGTTAGAACCGATAGTTCGTGTATATACTCTCTGAGTCCCCTTTGCAATTTCACCCAAATGGGGGACCTTCAGGGTGAGACTTACTAGATGGCCTCCCACCCCCTCCCCCACAGCTCACATGATGGCGGGTCTATGTCTGCGTGTCTTCTGTCTCGTATTAATTCAAAAATCTCGATGAATGGTTGACAAACCACAGCCAGCTATCTAAATCTTGCCAGCCACCTGATTTTGTAAATAAATTTTACTGAAACATGGCTAGGGCCATTGATTTACATATTATGTCTAGGATTGTGTTGTTCTGGAAGGGTTGAGGAGTAGCTAGAATTCTACATATCCTTCAAATCTGAAGGTATTTACTATAGACTCCTTTACAGTTGGCCAATTAATGCCTGATAACGCCAACCTTTAGAAACCCTGTGGCCCCACCAAACACAGACAATAGCCCCTCTTATTTCTCTTCTCTTTGCCTCTAAAACTGAAAGCCTAAATTACAGATTTGAAAATCAGAATAAATAAAAGATTTTAAAAATTGGTGTTAACGTGTTCTTGAAGGGTAAGATGAAGGAGTTTGTATTGGACCAATGTTCCCACTGCAAAAAAATAATTCACAAAAACTATACCTCCTCCCTGCCACTCTTTGTTACGTCTTTGGAAAAATTCTCCTACAGGGGCTCCTGGGTGACTCAGCTGGTTAAGCTTTCGACTCTTGGTTTTGGCTCAGGTCACAGTCTCAGATTTGTGAGTTCAAGCCCCACATCGAGCTCTGTGCTGACAGTGCAGAACCTGCTTGGGATTCCCTCCCTCCCTCCCTCTCTCTCTCTGTCCCTTCCCTGCTCGCTCTCTCTCTCTCTTTCTCTCTCTCTCTCAAAAATAAACTTAAAAAATGTTTTAAAAGGAAAATTCCTACAATTTTTTCTTATAGGAATCCTAAAATATATTCATTATGAATATTGACGAACCCCATGATTTTTTGATCAAGGGTAAAAGTTTCCAAAGAATAGATTAAAAAAGAGCAGTACAAGTGATTTTTGGAATCACTGAGAATTATTCTTACCATATGGAAAATTAAAAGGTTTGAAATATATCAAAATCTTAAGCTTAGAAAGTTTGTACTTGAATTGGACTCAAATTAAAGATTTTTGTTTGTTTTCTCATGATGACCCATGATGTGTATGAGAAACAAAATGCTCTGGAAAGTTTAGGAGATGATTTTTGCAATAAGTTCCTCATCAATGAGGAACTTCTCAAAGAAATTGAAGAAGGTCTTGGGTTTATAGAGATAGGAGAACAAAAGACACAGTCACGAGTCTATGGAGATCATAAGGATGAATGGAGACAGTTTATCAGAGTCGTTGAGAAAGGGGAGAGGTGGGTACTTCTTTCAGAATATGCAGGAAGCACTATGATGCTTTGAGCTCAGAAGTTTCTTGGGGGCAAAGAAAATAGGGAAATTTCTCAACCATGCTGTTTTCCTGGACCACAGGACTTAAAGTTCAATATTATGTTGTAGATTTGTTATGTAAAGGACAGAGCGATTCCATAACAAATAAATATACAAATAAATAATGAAATAAGTAATAATCTCTCAGTTATTCTTCGATATAAGTCACATCTTTATAACTCTTTGGCATCATGAGCTTTCATCACATTGGATAACATGTAATTTTTGATAGAAGATAATCAATTACTACTGAGTTCCAAATGCATTTTCATTTATTTGTGGTCACATCCAGCATTCATGGCTCTAAGAATTAACTAACCAAGTGATTGTCTTGTTTTAATTGTTGAAGATATATTAAGTGTGAATGTAGAAAGTATTCTTAGATTTGTACAATGGTGTAATGTAGTTATAGATCCCAAAACCTAAAACTTTTTGGAAATATGGAAAGGCTTTCTAAGACATGATGGATTTTATTCTGAAATGGGACAAGTACTTTGGACAAAATAGGAGGTGTGTTTCTCTCTCCATGCATGAGGACATCTAGGAAGGCAATGCTGTTTTCATTATGGATATAATTGTTCTCGTGTAGTTTTACAATAGCATTTTGCTGGTCTTCCCGTGAAAGATGGAGTGCATTTCTCTTCTTGAGTCTGGTCCAGACAAATGGCCTGCTTTACCAATTGAACATGGCAAAAGAGACACCACACAAATTCAAGGTCCAGGTGTCAAGAACCTTTGCACACCCACATCTCAGAGCACCACCCTGAGACCCTCAGTGGAGGACACTGGGCTGGCCACCCACGTGATGAGAAAACCACCCAAGACTGCCACACAATTGACTGCACAGACCACAAGATTGACGAGGAAAGGTCCCTGGCTTCCCACCCAGGCCCCCTGCAAGTGCTGAGACGGTCAGGGGAAATTAGCACAGGGCCACCCAGAACTCTGCTGAAGGGCGAGAAGTCAGAAATCATGTTATTGAAGCTACTAGAAATTGGAGTGTATATTTAAATAGCAGTGGCTAATTGAGGCACCTAAACCTAGCAGATTTATTTTAGAGTAAGACTGATCCAATCACAAACAGTCATTCTAGAAAGTTACTACATATCGTATATTTGTATTCTGACTCTCCATAATTGGTTAGCTTGGGACCATTTTGCTGTTTGTAGAATGCACGTTATTTATTTGTTGCACAAATGCCTCCTTTGGGAATTCTAAGTGCGTGTGTCTGTGTGTCTGTGTGTCTGTGTGCATATATAAAATGTAATGTATTTTATATATTTTCAATTCTTGAGGAGTTAGTAATGCCATGCAAGAAAAGTGCCTCCTTTGATTTATTTGTATATTTTTAAGGCTACAGAAAATAGCTAAGTTTTAATTGACATGCTTTGTCTTACTTTTTGGTAAATAACAATTTTTTTTGGAACTCAAGGGTTTGTTTTTAACTGACCAGAAGCTTACTCACGGGGGTCATTCTCGTAGGATTAGGCATCAAGCACCTTGAACTGGGGCCTGTCATCAGGGACCCCAGAGTAGCTCCCGCTGCTTTACCGAAGGCCATAATTTAGTCAAAGGCATTTTTGTGATTAAATTGACTTTTTAAGCCAGTGTGCCAAAATGCTAAGAAAATACCAAGGCAACCTGAGAAAAATCCTTATGTTGAGGAAAGCCAGGAGAGGAAGGATTCTTCAGCTACAATGTCTGGTCACCCTCAGGCTGTCCTCATCAGGGTGCCCCCAAATGACTTGATCCACACCAAAACACCGTGAATCGTCAAATGTAATGTTTTAAACTCACCATGTTTATCATGTAAAATACTGCATTCTAATTTAGAAGACTTTCAACCGGAAGAAAAAAACAATTAGTTTCCTCTTCATCAGTGGGCCTTTAGTAGAGCATAGCACTGTGTGTGTGAGACAGTCTGAGCCTTCAGCTGTTTCCTGGGTGGCCTGGGGCAGGTGAAGATATTTGTGATTGTTGACTGACTTTTTGCTTGATAATGAACTTAGAAATATTTACTTTAAAAGAAATGAATTCTGTTTCTATGTAAGACCCTATTGTAGATCAGTATGTGGACTGGACTGTACCTTTGAAATTTTGAAATTTTGACAAATGGCTCTATTTTTGGAAGTTAAATCAACTTGAATACCACATTTTAATTTCCCAAATATATTTTAGTGTAATTTCTTTTCATAAAGTTATATATATATATATATATATATTATATATTTTAGTGTAATTTCTTTTCATAAAGTTATATATATATATATCATACTATATATTGTATATTTAAATTTGTTAAATATTTACTACTTGGTGCAGTAAATGAATTGTCTTATGGCAAAGATTATAATAAAACCTGTGCATTGGAATCAGGATTTAGGATGTGAATATTAACTGTGGAAATATTCATGGTAAGATTGGTATTATTGTCTTCCTCTTTTTAAAGATCACACAAATAACATAGAGCAAGGTACTAGTTAGCAGGTCTTACACTGATACTTAAGGGGCCTATCATGGTTAGTGGGTTTTATTGAGCTGTTGATTTTAATTTTTTTAACGTGTTTTCTAGAAGTTTCTGTGGTACCTTTTATAAGATAAGGACACATCCAAAGACTTGATTATTTGGGAAATATAACGGTCTATTTTACCCTTCTTGTAGGGGGAAATTTTTACTGAAGGAAGCTGACCCTTACAGGGGAAAGATTTCTACTGAGGGAAGCTGACACTGTATACACCAAGATAAGAAAACTTCTAGAATATTTTCCATTTTGTGTGCAGCAGTCGCAGTATGTTATGCTTGCAATATGCTTTATTATTGGAAGAAAAATAAGAAAAAAACCACACTTTTCCCAGAAAAAAAGACAACGGAATGATTTGGAGGGAAAAATTTTCTTTTATAACTGGATGGCACCATTTTGGTTGTTGGGACTTATGCAGACTATAGGCTTGAGTTCCTTGGGCTATAGAATTGGTTTTATTGTCTAACTACACAACAAAGTTTCAATTAAAATTAAATTTAATTCAGGGGACCTCAATGGCTCAGTTGCTTAAGCATCTGACTTCAGCTCAGGTCATGAACTCATGGTCCATGAGTTCAAGCCCTGGGTTGGGCTCTGTGCTGACAGTCAGAGCCTGGAATCTGCTTTGGGTTCTGTGTCTCCCTCTCTCTAAAAAATAAATCAACAGTAAAATTTTTTTTTAATTTAATTGAATTCAATTGAGTACGGCCAAATAGTGCTGCAGTGTTTATAATCCAGTTTTCAAGAAAATGAAGAAACTATACCACTTTGCTTCTGAAATACATGTTCCCAAATTAATGTATTTATTTATTTTAAAAATATATAATAGGTACCTGCAATTATATCAAGCCTACAATTTAATAAACTCACTATATAAAAAGGCACCAAAAGCACAAATACAAGGTAGCTTCAAAAATTATCAATTTATTTTATCATTAAATACTTTACAAAGGGTGTTGATACCAATTCATTTGTTGCATCAAATTTTATTTTAACCTAATAAAGCTTTTTTAGCTTTCATTCAGTTTATAAGGTGTGGACAATAACTCTAGAATTAGTGACATATGGAATATTAACTTTATTTTCAAGTATTTCCCATTTTAAAAAATCAAAGTATATTCAATACTTTTTAATAGTACCTGAAATGTTATTTGGAAAAAAAAAACTGCTTTAAATATTTTTGACTGTTAAGACTGACAATAGTCATAGAAAAATAAATACTTATATCAAGATGCATTTTTCCCAGTTCCAGTAAATAGCATGTTATCACTGAGTCAACTTTGTTTTGTTAGTTTATCATTAAACAAAGGTCTGAAAATGCTGTGTATTTTTGAAACTTATGACATTTTGATGTGGATACATTCCAATACAGTTCGAAGAGCATAGAATATGGGGTGTCCGGGTGGTTTAGGTCATGATCTCGTGAGTGTGATCCCCATGTCGAGCTTTAGGTTCATAGCATGGAGCCTGCTTGGGATTTCCCATCTTCCTCTCTCTCTGCCCCTCCCCTGTTCATGCTTTCTCTCTCTTTCTCTCTCTTTCTTGCTCTTAAAAAAAAACATTAAAAAAGAGCATAAAGTATGTATAAATATATGTATCTAAGTCATACCTAAATCTAAATCTTTCTCTCTACCTATGTGTATATATGTAGCTATAGCTTATAAAATAGAATAACATAGCACAATGTATGTCTGAAAATTTTGAGGGAACATTGGGAGAGCAGAAAACAAGTTCAGATTATTTTCATAATTTAATATTTACTCAAATATATCAGTTCCATAAATCATTTCCTAAAGACTAGATATAAGGCTTCCCCTCATGCCTATCTCCCTGCCCTGCCTTATAGTTTGCTGCCAACTTCACCCCACACATCATCCCAGAGCCATTCGGCCAAGTGGGAGATCTAGCTCTTTGCTCTGAACTACACTTACCATTTAATCTGTGTCTTATTAAGGCTACAGTAATACCTTGGTTTGTAAGCATAATTTGTCCTGGAAACATACTTGTAATCCAAAACATTCATGTATCAAAGCAAATTTCAAGAACCCTTGGCTCAGTGTGATCATGTGACATTTGGTGTCACACATGACTCGTATTGTAAGAAATCGCTCATTTATCAACTTAAAATTTATTAGAATTATTTGCTCATCTTACAGAACACTCGCAGAACAAGTTACTCGCAATCCAAGGTTTTACTGTATTTTTCTTCATCTTTCTTGCACTGAGCAAGACTTTTCTAGCTCCTAGTGCATTAGCTTAAATACCTTGATATCTGATTATTTGCTATTAAAATACCTGGAATGGAGTTTTAAAAGCAATGTGGTCGATGGAATTTTTGTTACATACGTTCCTTGTGGTATCTCATTTGACCCTCACAAATTCCCCATCATTATATTCAGTTTGAGAGAGTAAGTGCACCAAGAAATGCTTTTCTAGAATAGGAGATGCCAGGCTAAAAGACAAGTCAAATGTATTATAAATCTATTAGTGAAGAAACCCCCTAGAAGATCTACACTATGTACATAAGTTTTAAATAATATTTCTTTAAGAAAAAAATTTAAAAAAACTAAGTTATCATTTTCCTGCTGTCTTAAGTTACTGTCTAGAGATAGCCAACCCATCTGAGTTGATGTGAATTATCTAACCTCAGTCTCAATATTTTACCTAACACTTTCCTTTGTTAACCCTGCAAGTTAAAGTCAAAGATATAATATCATTCTTAAATCACAATGTTTCTATATCCTGTACATTTTACGGGGATTATGATTAATTATCAATAGGATGTCTCAGAATTCAGGAGGAAAAACAAATTTAATCTACAAATTCAATAAATAATTGATAAAAGTTAATTATGCATGTCTGTAGGCAAATCCTCAGTCTCAAATCACTAATTTTGGTGACATAAATTAGCAGATATTTCCAAAATAATATTCCAGAAACTTCAAACTGTCAGTAACATTCAAAATAGGTCCCAATTGTGTTATTATGGGGTAGAAACAAACGCAGATGGATTCCGGAAAGCTACAATTTTGACATCATAATGGCCTTAAGAAATTGTCAAACTGTTCCTATGAGGCAACAAATAGAATCAAAACAGAATTAGGATAAGAAACAAGAACTCTTGGTATGCTGTCTTGTGCAAGGGCTGAAATTCAAGCCCTCCACTGTGATGAGGACACTGTTCCCACATTATAACATGGTTTTCACAAGATTTTTTTCTACTATGCCTTTTATCTGTTGACATAAACCTTTTCTCACTGTTGAAATAAAAAGGGGCTTAGATACTGGTCATTACTAAAATAACCATAGATGAAATATCAACCATGTCTTCTGCTCATCTTGCTCTACCTAAGCAGAGGCAACACCATTGATAGGATGTGTTGAGTCATGGTGAAAAACCTACAAATACAGACTTTTCTTTCCAAGGATGTTGCCAAAGAGAAAGGATTGATGAGATACCCATCATGCCCTGCCTTCCACTCTTTCAGCTTTGCTATCGACCCTCGGGTGGACAGGTCAGTCTTTCCTGGTGGAATGAAGCCTAGTTGCCCAGAGCAAGTACAACCATACATTGGGTTTACTGCTTCCTGCTCCAGTCTTCCAGGTCCCTGGATCCTTCCTCCTGGGGTAACATTCCAGAAAAGCCTCTTGTACACACACGAGGGCCTGAAAGCAGAGCTGAATCAAGACGCATCAGGAAACAATAGAGATCTTTTAATTCATCATTATACTATTTTCCCAAATGGCAGTAATGCTTAAAAATATTTCATGGAATTTGAATAAAGTTGGTTATAATTGTCAGAAATGCAACAGGCAGTGTGCCTGAGAAGCAAAGAACGAGTTCAAGAGGGACTGGTCAGAAGAGTCACTGTGGGTGATGGGCACTTGCAGGTCCATAGTTCAATTGCCCATGTGCCGTAACACCTATTAGAACACATCTTTGGGAACACTTGGGTGGCTCAGTTGGTTAAGCGTCTAATTCTTGGTCTTTGCTCAGGTCCTGATCTTGTGGTTTGTGAGATGGAGCCCTGCGTTGGGCTCTGAGCTGACAGCACAGAGCCTGCTTAGGATTCTCTCTTCCTTTCTCTGGCCCTCCCCTGTGGGTACTCTCGCTCTCTCTCTCTCTTTCAAAAGAAATATATGGATATTTTTAAAATTAAAAAATAAAAGAACACCACATCTTTAATGTACAGTTTATGCTTGGGTAGGGTACTGCCTGTGACCTCTTAAATGATTTCCGTGCCATGCTTAGTAATGGGTGAGAAAAGACCATAGCAGGAGGTGCCCCAAAATAGCTATTGAGCAATCTAGTGCCAGTTAATTGTCCTTAATCAAAATAAAGCTTGCAAACAAAAAGAGTATTAAAATTTATGCTAAGAAAAAGCAAAAGAGAAACTGAACTAATTAAATTACAAAAGCTTGAGTATTGAAATTTCAATTTTGAAATTGCAGCATTACCATTTTGAGCATTTCAGATTGTGGATAAATATTGAAATGAAACTTCTCGGTGAAATTTAAATTTGGTGAAATAGATAAAAGAATCCAAGGAAACAGCTTATTTGATGAATTTTGTTTTTCAAAGTCATTTGCTTGCTAAAAGAAATCTATTAAGACAAAAACTTATTAATTATGAAGATATATGGACTGAAATGTTTTTACATTTTAGTAGTAAGAAATAAGCAAAGAGAAGATAACCAATAAATAAATAAATAAATAAATAAATAAATAAATAAAAAGTTGTTTGGAAGTGAGGACACCTGGGGGCTTGGTCAGTCAAGTGTCCGATTCCATGCCAGGTCAGGATCTCATAGTTTGTGGGTTTGAGCCACACATTGAACTCTGTGCTTACAGCTCAGAGCTGGGACCTGCTTCAGGTTCTGGGTCTCACCCTCTCTCTGACCCTCCTCCACTCATTGCTCTGCTTCTCTCTTAAAAATGAATAAACATTAAAAAAAATCTTTTAGCGCCTTTGGAAGGGGTACTATGTGCTCACAGTTTACCCAAACTCCCAAAGGCCAAGCTGAGGGGTTCTGAGTTCTAACACTGATTTCAACGCTCTCATCACCAAGATAACGATGGCAATTCCCCATTACAGGAGCTCTGAGAACGCTGTCTGTTCTAACCCAGTCCAGGGGTTCTTCTGTTCCAGTTTTACATTAATGTAGTCTCGTCCCGGATTTGTACTTCTTCCTTCAGGAACTTGCTCACTAAATCAATCCATAGGTGTCCACATGCATGAATAGGCAGCTACAAGTAACCTTCAGAGTCTGGCCGCTCCATGTTACTGATCTGCATAATTAAGGGCTTCAGTGCCCTCTCTCGCGGTCCTCTTCCCCTTAGTATACCTGGGTGTTCCCGAATTCTCTCCCAGGTATTCTCAAACCGTGCTGACTGTGCTCTCCCACCACCCCTGACCTCCTCCCAGCCTCCATGTTTGCTGCTGCACCATGTGGCCACCCTCCCCCACCCACTGGTCCCCGGGACAGTGCAGGTGCATTGGGACCCCACTGCAGGGATGATATACGACACCCCAAGTGCTAACTCCCTGAAACAGAGATTTTTGGTGATTGAAAATGACTCTCATATAGGAAAATCAAATTCTATACAAGGGTTCTCCTCTCTCTCTCATACACACCTCTGAGTGAGAGTCCATGTGTGTTTGTGTGTGTATGTATGCATGTCTATATACACATAACATATGTTACATATGTGTATTTATACCTATACATTATATATAACATATGTAAAGTATTAAACATACATGTGTATACAATGTAGACACGTGTGAATATGTGTATATATGTATATATTATATGTACATACACAATGTATATATGATGCATATATAAAATATAACATATATAGTATAATGTATATACATATATTTTATGTATATAGAATGCATTTTATGTATTATATGTTGCATTCATACATCTATATATACACACATAATATATATAATATATAATACCATATATAACATAATACATATTGTGCATATAATGTATTATATATTGCATTCATAATAAATATATAATGCATATATACATCTATATACACACAGTATATATGTTGTATTATATAATATACATTATATTATAAATGCATGTATAAGTAAAGATGTCAGAGAGAGTATATACATTATCTTACATACATCTATTCTGTGATTATAGAATAATGAAACATGGTTAAGGTATTTAGCATTTAATCAGCAAGAATTTTCAGATGAGTACTGCATTATTATGTGGGAAAATAACTTTTTTAGAAATCTATACCTACCTTTTATATCATATATAAATCTTTATGTATGTTTATATTTTAAATAAAATAGATGTGTTTTGAGTAAACAAGTATTGCTTTGAGAATTCAACTAGAATATAATGTCTTTTCTATTTTTTTAATGTAGCTAAGGGTTATAGTCCAAGTTTTCTTTAAGGGCTAAATTAAAATCAAAATCTCATACTCATCTCTAAATGACTTGGCCAGCATCAATCAGTAAACCATCTATTTACCAAGAAAATGCATGACTATAACTGTAATTAAAATGTATAATAATGTAACATTACATACAAATGGCTTAGAACATGAATATAACCATAGTGTCTTATGTTTTAATTCAAATCACGCAAATAAATGGACTTGGGGCTGTATCAGAGATTTTGGGTTTTTCTTGATATGAAAACCTTTTCCTAACACTGTGTAGCAAATTCATTTGACCCGTAAGTTTGTAGGATTGAAAGGGCAGGTGCTCTTTGGAGAGAAACGGCTCGCTAATCAAATGTAATGTCAGTCAGGTCAAACTCCTTTTAATTTTATGCTACATTATACATCCCTCAGGATTCATTGTTCCTTTTTTTATATAAGGCTGTATATGTTTGATTATTTAAATGAACAGTCAACTGTAGGCTTTTGTTTCTGTGCTGACATGCAAATTATTTAAAACTTTTTTACAAAATCTTTTCTGTGCATCTTAATTCTTTCTCCAGAAGTTCATAAAGGATAGGCAAAATATGTTCTAGTTGCAGGGAAACTGGTGCCAAGTTTTGCAACTATAAAAATATTTTTCTACTTCTGTTGTTTTTCCTGGCTGTGCTGTTACAAATTATCCTAGTTCTTAAAGCACACGCCTCATAAAGCAAGTGGACCTAATTAGTCAGTTAGAGGTTAGACTATTGGGTGGGTGGCCTTGGAAAGCAGATTTTAAACAAGTTCCTTAACCCAATTTCCTTTGCTTCCCCCTTTTCAAATAAATCTGATTTTTTAAAATGAAAAATGTGATGACCTCTATTAACTGCAGTACACTTTCTGGTAAATGTTCATTGTCCTCATTTTGCAAGCTTCCCTTGCAAAAATATATAGCATTGGGTTATCTTTTTGGAAATGATTTTTAATCCAAATATTCCATAGTCCTTAGTTTTACACACATTTATTCTGATGTTTTAGGGTAGTCAAGCATGAATAAGATGTTTCACATTTATGCATGTATGCAGTAACAATTTATCAAATGGATACTAAATTACTATGTAGGGAAAAAAATAACATATTTTGGAATGTGTATGTCTATCTTTAGCAAAGCCGGGAAAATTCAACACAATCTGAGAAGGTAGCGTTTGATTGGGTCTTTGAGGACACAAAGGCATCTATCTGTGGTGATTAGAAAGAAAGAGGTCATTTGGAGAAGAGGAAGTAGAGATGAAATGCATTAAAAGTGGACAGATGGAAATGTACAGTTTATGTTGGAGGAGCAATGGAGTGATGCGCAAGGTGCTTACTTTCTAGTGGAAAACAATTGCCGGAAAAGATAACTCTATATCAAGTTCCGAAAACGTGCTAGTGATTTTATGTAAATTATATCATTCATTCATGATAATGATCTGAGGTGTAGTCACTCTGATTTGACAAATAATAAAATTCAGAATAAGGCATGTAAATTAAGTTGCTAGCAATTGCAAAGCATGTAAGAAGAAGAGCCAAGAATGAACCCACGATTTGTGGGTTTTCTTTAATGCTTATTTATTTTTTTGAGAGAGAGAGAGAGAGAGACAGAGAGAGAGAGAGCCAGAAAGAGAGAGAGAGAGAGAGAGAGCGAGAGAGCGAGAGCGAGTGCAGGAGGGGGGGAGGGGGGAGGGGCAGAAAGAGAGAGCGGGACAGAAGATCTAAAGTGGATTCTGCACTGACTGCAGAGAGCTCCATACGGACCTCAAACTCTCAAACTGTGAGATCATGACCTCAGCCAAAGTCAGATGCTCAAGGGACTGAACCACCCAGGTGACCTGATTTGTGGGTTTTGAATCAGTGTCTTTTTCTCTAATTGTTTTTTCTGGAGACTTTAGTCCTGGGAGCATGCTACCCGGTGAAGATGAGGCCAGCCCCCTTAGATGCCAACTCCAGCAAAAGAGAAAAGATGTTGGGCTGGGGGCAGTAATGGGACGTTTTCAGGCAAAGCACAGTCAGTAAGGGAATTGCTTTCGTAAATCTAAGTCTTCACTTTCTCTATTGTTAAGAGTTTTCTTGAGATATGGTGTCTTTCCCTTCCCGGAACAAGAGGGAGAAGACGTTAAGATAGATTTCTTTTACAAGTGTAAATTCTTCTTACAAAAGGGGCACTTGGACTTGGTGTTTAGATCTTTGCGTGTGTCTGCTGTTTGAAAAGAATAGTCAGCCTAGGGGCGCCTGGGGGGCTCCGTTGGTTAAGCGTCCAGCTTCGGCTCAGGTCATGATCTCATGTTCATGGGTTCGAGCCCCATGTCGGGTTCTGTGTTGACAGCTAGCTCAGAGCCTGGAGCCTGCTTCAGATTCTGTCTCCCTCTCTCTCTGACCCTCCCCTGCTTGCTCTGTCTCTCTAAAATAAAAAAATTAAAAATTGTTGAAAAAAGAAACGTCACCCTAAAATAAACTTTAGGTCAAAGAGGGATATTTGGGGTGACAAATTCCACCCCGCTTTAGTTTCATTGGATAACCAGTGCAGGTGTCCAGGTGGTGCAGGATCTGGAAATAGAAAACGAATCAGTGATAGTGGGACATTGGTGTGGTTTGTCTGCTTGTTGTGGGCACAGAGCTTTATCGACATGAATATTGTGATCGTTTTTCTTCTCTCTTCTCAAATGTCGCATTAAGAACTACCTTCCTGTTCTCATACTAAATCCAATTCAGAAATGAAATACAGTTTCCCCACAGATGATCACTTAGTAGAGAGCTTTACAGTATTGTTTACTTTTTAAATATTTCGGGGAATGAAACTTCTCTTTGCAAAATGTATTTGTCTTCTATTCATAGAAACATAATAAATTGTACTCTCTTTTTTTTTTCCAAGAAAGCACCAGGGCTTTGTTGAGAAAGCATGTGATTTGTTTATTTCAAAGCAAGTTACCTGAATCTTAATGAAGCAAATAGACTCCCACTTAAAACACCAAACACCACGACACTAGCTTAAGCTAATATAATGACATTTGTTGCTATGTTCTTCATTTTTTAATGGAAACAAGATGACAGTTCTCACAGACAATTTATGAAAATGAGGAAATTGTCAGGAAGACTTCGGCAAAGGTAAGGCATTGACTTTTTAAAGTCATCCTCAGTTTCACAATAGGTATTTGGATAACTTTTTATTCTCTCCTTGGGCTCAGCTGGAAGACATTTTTACCACAAAGGAAGCCTGATTTTATGCATGTTTGACTTAATTCCGAGGCATTTATGAGTACCACAGTAGCCTGTTTGAATTGGCGGTGAATAATGTGAGGTAGATAGCTTTTGTTTCTTTTCACGCTGAAATATCTCATGTTTTCTTGGTAGCTCTTTTTAGCGGAGCACATATTTTAAATACTGGGACCCAAGCATCGAGCATCCTTATTTGTTCATTTTCCACACACTTTCTGAAATATGTGAGAAAGTATGGCTTTTTACAAATGCAAGAGCTTGGAAAATATGAAATGAATGAAGCACAGTTTAAAATGTGGTGTCAACTCAGATTTAATATTTTACTTTATTTCGTAGAATAACTAAAAGAAAACAGTTGCGGAAACAAACTATGTCAGAGTAAAACGCGCATACACAGCCTTGGGATATCTGATTTCAATTAAAATGTGGCTGGTGTGTGGTTTTTGAGGCACAGATTGACTTGGAAAGCTTTATTTGGGTACGGATTTATTGGCTCAAATCACGGTGATAGATATTTTAGTAATTCTAGCTTTCTTTTTCATACTTAGTAGCTATATCACTTGGTGAAGAGAGTGCTATTTTATAGGAAGTTACTCGGTTAAGTCTGGTTAGAAAAAAACAAACTCACTTAGAACTTTTATTGTCACATATTCTTAGATTTGGAATTTGTGGGTAGGCGAGAACACAGAAAGAACATCTCCCCTCTGAAACACATACATATTAATGCTCTTGATGAAATCCATCATTTGGCAGATGGTTATGGAGGACAGACCTTATGTCCAGTTCTGCTTTAGGAGGCGTGAGAGAGTGTGAAGGATATAGGCACTGTTTAGACACAGTTCTTTCTTGGAAGGAGCCTGAATGCAGAGAGGCTATGGGGATCCTTTCTGAGGATAGCATTCACCAGTTTTGTTGAACTGTCCTCTGACTCCAGAGTCACCAAGAATGGAAGGGTGAACATCAGTCTGCAGGTAGGGAAAGGTTTCACAGGATAATTTCAAGATCTTTGAGAATCTAAGACATGAGACAAAAGAAATGTTTTGCGTTTCACATATTTTATTATTATTACCCATGTTAAAAAAAAAAGAAAGCTAAGAAATGATGATGTTATTCAGTAATCCAATAATATTACAATACTTCACCTCCAGATACATCATTGGATAGATCATTGAGACAGAAAATCAATTTTGGAATATCAAACATTGATAAAAATCAAACATTGGCTTTAAATGACACATTAGACCAGATACTTTCTAGATACATACAAAACATTCCATTCCCAATGTACCAGAATACACATTATTCTCAAGTGCACCTGGAACATTCTCCAAGGTAGATCATATGTGAGGCCACAAGACAAGTCTCAATAAATTCAAGAAGATTGAAAGCATACTGAGCATCTTTTTCAAATGAGTTTTATGAAACCAGAAGTCAATTACAAAAAGATAAATGGAAAACCCACAAAAATGTGAAGAATAAATAGCATTCAGCTGAGTCATAGAAGGGCCAGTGGGTCATGAAAGAAATCAAAGAGGAAATAAAAAAAGATACTTAATGACAAATGAAAACATAAATGTGACATACCAAAATCTATGGGATGCAGTAAAAATGATTCTAAGAAGGAAGTTCATAACATCCCTAATCCAAGAACCAAGAAACTCTCAAATAAACAGCATAACATTATACCCAAAGATGCCAGAAAAACAACAAACTCCAAAGTTAGTAGATGTAAGGAAATAATAAAGACTACAGAGGAAATAAATAAAAACTAACAAGACAGTAGACTACATAATGAAACTAAAAGATGATTCTTTGAAGAGCACCTGAGGGGCTCAGTCCGTTGAGCGTCCTACTCTTGATTTTGGCTCAGGTCAGGATCTCATGGTTTCTGAGCTACAGCCCCATGTCAGCCTCTGTGCTGACAGTGCACAGCTTGCTTGGGATTCTCTGTCTCTGCCCCTCCCCTCTCAAAATAAATAAGTACACTTTAAAAAAAAAAGCTGATTCTTTGAAAAGATAAACAAAATTGACAAACCTTCAGCTGGACTTATCAAGAAAAATGAGAGAGGGCTCAAGTAAATAAAAATCACAAATTAGAGAAGAATTGTTGCAGAAATGATGCTGCAGAAACACAGAGGATTTTAAGAAGCTGCTGTAAGTACTTGCATGCCGGCCATAGGAACACCTAGAAGAAATGGGTAAACTCCTAGACACGGTCTTCCAAGATTAATCACGAGAAAATTAATAAATATGATAGACCAATTCCTAGTAATCAAAGCCTGCTGATAAATGAAGTGCAGGACCAGATAATTTCACTGGTGAATTCTACCCAATATCCATCGAGGCCAACATTACCCTTATACCAAACCAATAACCCTTATACTGAAATAAGACAAAGCAAATACAGAAAATTACAGGTCAGTATCCTTGATGAATGTAGATGCAAAATTTTTCAGCCAAACATTAATAAACCAAATTCAACAATATGTTAAAAGGATTATACTCCATGATATAGTGGGATTTATTCCAGAAATGCAAGGATGTTTCAATATTAACAGGTCAACTGATGTGAAACAGCACATTAACAAAATGAAGGATAAAAACCATATGGTCATCTTAATAAATGCAGAGAGAGCTTTTGGCAACACTCAACATCTATTTTTGATAAAGACTCTCAACAAAATGGGTCAGAGTAATAAAGGCCGCATATTTCAAATGACAGCCAACACACTCAATGGTGAAAAACTGCACAGTTTTCCTCTAGGATCAGGAATAAGACAAGATGTCTACTCTTGCAACTTTTATTCAACATAGTATTAGAAGTCTTACTCACTTCACTTGGGCAAGAAGGAGAGAAAAGAGGCATCCAAGTAAGAAAGGAAGAAGTAAAACCCACATTCCTTGCAGAGGAATATGATGCTCCCTATAGAGGACCCTAAAGACTCCATCAAACAAACAAAACAAACAAAACTACTAGAACTGATTTTTAAAAAGTCAGTAAAGTGGCAGCGATACAAAATCAATATACAGAAATCTATGGCACTTAATTAACACCAGTAATAAACTATAAAAAATTGGCCATACATTTGTGGGCCCAGTTCTGGGTTCTCTATTCTATTCCATTGGTCTTTGTGTCTGTTTTTGTGCCAATACCATACTGTCTTGATGATGACAGCTTTGTAGTAGAGGCTAAAGTCTGGGATTGTGATGCCT
>NC_043703.1:7165519-7166893 GCF_006229205.1 Suricata suricatta | reverse complement strand
GATTGCTGATGCGAGGACTTCCAGCACTATGTTAAACAGCAGTGGTGAGAGTGGACACCCCTTTCGTGTTCCTGATCTCAGGGGGAATGCTCTCAGTTTTTCCCCATTGAGGATAATATTGGCTGTGGGTGTTTCATAAACTGCTTTTATAATGTTTAGGTAAGTTCCTTCTATTCCGACGTTCTCAAGGGTTTTTATTAAGAAAGGTGCTGTATTTTGTGAAATGCTTTTTCTGCATCTATCGACAGGATCATATGGTTTTTTTCCTTCTTTTGTTAATGGGATGGATCACATTGATGGATTTGCAAATATTGAACCATCCCTGTAACCCAGGAATGAATCCCACTTAATCATGATGGATAATTCTTTTTATGTGCTGTTGAATTCGATTTGCTAGTATCTTGTTGAGTATTTTTGCATCTGTATCCTTAATGATAAGGATATTGGTCTGTAGTTGTCCTTTTTGGCTGGGTCTCTGTCTGATTTGGGTATCAAGGTGATGCTGGCTTCATAAAATGAGTTTGGAAGTTTTCCTTCTATTTCTATTTTTTGGAATAGTTTGAGAAGAATGGGTATGAGCTCTGCTTTAAATGTCTGGTAGAATTCCCCTGGGAAGCCATTTGGCCGTGGGCTCTTATTCGTTGGGAGATTTTTGATAACGGATTTGATTTTTTCACTGGTTATTGGTCTATTCATGCTTTCTATCTCTTCCCGTTTGAATTTTGGCAGTGCATGTGTATGGCCAATTAATTTTGGACAAAACAGGAAAGAGTATGTAATGGAAAAAAGACTGCCTCTTAGGAGGTGGTGCTGGGAGAACTGGACAGCAACATGCAGAAGAATGAAACTAGACCACTTTCTTACACCATACACAAAAATTAACTCAAAATGGCTGAAGAACTTGAATGTGAGACAGGAAACCATCAAAACCCTCGAGGAGAAAGTAGGAAAAAACCTCCTAGACCTCCACTGCAGTAATTTCATACTTGACACATCTCCAATGGCAAGGGAAATGAAAGTGAAACTGAACTCTTGGGACTTCATCAAGATAAAAAGCTTCTGCACTGCAAAGGAAACAATCAAGAACACTAATAGGTAACTGACAGAGTGGGAAAAGATAGTTGCAAATGACATATCAGATAAAGGGCTAGTATCTAAAATCTGCATGGAACTCACCAAACTTCACACCCACAAAACAAATAACCCAATGAAGAAATGGGCAGAAGACATGAACAGACCCTTCTCCAAAGAGGACATCCAGATGGCCTACAGGCACATGAAACGATGCTCAACATCACTCATCATCAGGGAAACACAAATCAAAACCACACTGAGATACCACCTCACGCCAGTCAGAGTGGCTAAAATGAACAA